>NW_024882758.1:0-195000 GCF_019059575.1 Amphibalanus amphitrite | reverse complement strand
TTTCCGAATTTAGTATTTTCCCATAGGCTTAACATTACGACGTAATGACCTCTAACTGACCTCAGGTCAGTGACCTCAAAAAAGCCGGACTATATGTTATACAACTCGGTGAACTTAGCACATCCTGAAAGTTTGAAGGAAATCAGTCGAAAACTGTGAGTTGGACAGGTGCAAAAAGAAAATTGAAATTTGACCGTGACCTTGTACCGGTTTTTCTGACCTGGTGACCTGACCCAAGGTCACCCGGACCTGAAATTTTCAGGTCATATGTAAAAAGGTTGCCCCATAGGCTGTGCCAAATTTGGCGGCGCTGCGCGCCGCCGTTTTTACGCTATCTTCGAAAAAGCTTAGGGGGGGGGGGGGGGGGTCGCATCGACCCCCCCTGCCAGGGCGAGGGTTAAATAATTAGGAAACATGAGCTGATTACAGAGCAACCTGCTTTTTAGCTTAACCGATATCTTCGGGCATTTTGTGAGATATCATGATGCTCAGTAAAGGGCTGTCACATTGCATTGCATTATTTGTGATTCTCATTTTGTCATGCATGATGTGGCTCGAACAAATCTAAAATGAAGCGCGCATAAAATATAAACACTTCCTATATTTAATTCCATAGTTCCGAAAGTTTCTTGCAGTTCTATAGTCCCACATCTCCCAGCTCAGGCTGCTACACCGTAATTTCTTCAATATATTTTACTTTTGCTGCAGAGAAAAGGGGAAAATGTTTTTTTTAGGCGTTCTAAGACAAAGCTGAAAGCATATCCAATAGCCAGCTGTCTACTTTGCAGCCAGCCAATAGCCAAACCGCCGATACCACCGGTTTTAGGGCAACTACAACAGAGAGAGGTTAGAGGTAGTCAGTACTATGACATCAGCTCGTCCGGCGCTGTGATTGGCTGGCGCACGTGTTTGTATATTCTGACGTCTTTCATACTGACCTTCGCAGCGAGGTAAGGTAAAATGAGATTGCCTATCGCCACTCAGATCGCTTGATTGTGATACTGCTGTCGTGATTATGAGCGTTTGCATAAATGCTTAATTTTAATAAACACATGCTCTACAAATAAATTTCTGTCGTGGGAGGCCACCCTATTTGTCAAGTGACTACACCAATGTGGTTTACATCATCTGCAACACTTATTTTTCTGACAAGTTTACACGGGCGGGAGGTGTTTGTGTCCTGCACACAAACAGGCGTGTTGCAAGTAAATGTTCATGACATCAGACGAAGCCCCAGGCTACTTACGTTTATTTTTGGCGCTGCCCACGGGCGGTTTACTTTAGCGGTACTCGGACAAATTACCATGATGAGTCCCACTTATCTCTGACCATGCAGCCGTCTGCAAACAATCCATCACCGAGCGGGAGAAATTGCACAATGTCATGCATACACCTCCTCAATGACGGTGTCCTAGTTTACGCTTAGAACTGGTCGCAGGACTAAACAACCGCAATTATAATACAAAAATATAACCGGTGATGTTTGTGAAGTGCAGTTTATCAGCGGTATATAAACAAAACGAAGAAATTGTTTCGAAACTTCTTTTTTACTTTTTTTTTTGTAAAGTCGTAATAAATGAATTACGCGTCAAAATAAGCCTAGCTAGCTATACACATTACACACGGTTCCATATCGTCCGTTCACACTGGGCCATGAGGTGTCGGTTAGGTGACTGGAAACCCGATCTACCCCTTCTATCGAGGCCACCACGTGGTCCCCCGCCGTCCCACCAAATCCGAGCCCTTCGACCGGGCCAGACGGTCCTCCGATAAATAAAATTCGAACAAACCGGCCGCCCAGCCAAGCCGTAAACCAGTCACCTGGGCACTTAACTCCTTTGTAGCCGAAATCCCCGGCTATTTCTGTCCTATAAATTCGACCCGTTCACCAATTACAGTGGCGCCGGCAGGGATGCGAGTCCCTCCCCTCGACCCCCTCCCCTACCTCCCCTGACCGACGCACCCGTCCCCCCTCCCAACGACCACAGGTGGGTTTCAGTGACTCTCCGAACCCTAAACACACCGTGCAACTGTCTGCACGACATATCGTCATCAACAGCATCTTCGCTCGTTTCGCGAAGTCACGCCGTCCATGAGCTCCCCGCTCCCGGCGCGCCGCGGAGCGGGGAGCTCAGCGGACCATCTGCCCTCGGCGGCCCCCGAGAGGGTCTCGGGTTCGTTTTTCCCCGCTGCCAGCGCGGCCCGTAAATGGGGACGCCTGTGACATAAATCTCGGCCTAATAATCAGTTGGGAAGCAATAAATTTGTGATGGAAAATAAAGTCCGGACACGGCCAGACACGCCGAAAAAGAGCAGTCTGACGACGGAGCCGCACCGAGAGGGTTGTGGCACGCGGGGTCCGCCGGGCCTGTGGTGCGACAGGGCAGCTATACGGTGTCAGGGAAGCAAGGGGAGCGGGTGGAGGCGAAGGAGGTCGCCGGGAGAGGCGAGGAGAGGACCGGAGAGGCCGGAGAGGACTGGAGAGGACGGGAGAGGCGGGAGAGGACTGGAGAGGACGGGAGCGGTGGTGGAGAACGGAGGACGCAGCGTGGAGGAACTCAAACGCCACGTGGGTAAGTCAGCATGATGGGCTATGTGTGACGGTGTGTGACTGTGTGTCTTTCTGGGCTGTTAACTTCCAAGGTCGGGCTTACAAGCGTTTGACAGGCATTTACCGGAATGTTCCGTGGAAGCGTGCGTTTGATTGAGCCAATGCTTGACTATTTGACATCTTTCGATGTTACACAAAGTTCCAATTCAAAAGCCGACCTTTTGATCGCTGCCGACATCTATCCACTGGTATCTCAGCCATTCAGTCATATCCTGAGATCCACGTGCCGCATCCTATACACTCACTGGATCCATCACCAACCCACCGGAGTCAGGCAACCAATCACGGTTCACGAGGGCACGCTTTAATCCCAAGCACGCCGCTCGCCGGCGCTCGCCCGCCGCTCGCCCGTCGCTCGCCCGCCTCTCCTCCGACCCTCATGAATTCATTTCGTTCCCTGTCTGAATCATATCTACGCTCCTTGTCAAAAATCCAATTTTAAATTCAAACCGACCAACTGGAAATTAATGGCCGCCGTCATGGCTGTCAGCTCGGCTGAAGCCTGCATCTCGGCGCGATAAAAACCAACGGACGCTCGACTTTGTGTCGCTGCGACTCGCTCCCCGCGCGCTCTCTGGCTCCGGCTCCTCCCTATCAAAAGCTCCGGCTCCGGCTCCCGGCTCCGGCTCCCGGCTCTGGGCTCCGGATGCCTCCTCTATTCTCGTCTAA
The DNA here is from genome assembly GCF_019059575.1 of Amphibalanus amphitrite. Classification (NCBI taxonomy): domain Eukaryota; kingdom Metazoa; phylum Arthropoda; class Thecostraca; order Balanomorpha; family Balanidae; genus Amphibalanus; species Amphibalanus amphitrite. The sequence continues at coordinate 191,720 of NW_024882758.1, read as the reverse complement.
ACACTGGCTGCCACGGAGCACACAAGCGCAGCACCGCCATTCGCACAGCTTTGGACTTTACCCCGTGGATGGTAGGCGGCGAGCCCTGTTCCTAAGGCGGTGGTGGAAGTAGGTGCCGCGGCCAGTCGGCAGAAACCGGCAGGACAGCTGGCCGGAGAGGGAGGGCGGACCCGCCGGCCGGCCGGCCAGACGGACCGCGCGCCGCCCCCGGCGAGGTCACCCAGGTCACGAGCTGGCAGTTCGGCGAAAACACCACTCACGTTGTGAAACGCAATCCCAGCGAGGAGCTAACGCCAGGAATGCATGAAAGGCCGACCTCAGAGAGCCCGCGCGGCGATTCGCCGGCGCTCTATGGGGCGGACCGCCAGACGGCGACTCTGGGCAGACATCAGCCAGCACACTCCCGGGAAGCACCGGCTCTTGAGACGCACTGAGCCGTGACAACAAGCATCACAGTCGTGTTTCGAGGCAGCGGGTCGCTTTCATGGCGCCCGACCAACCCTCACCGGCGAGGTCTGAGGCACGGTCCAGTATAAGTCATCACTGAGAGCGCCTGAATCGCTGCTGATGAGAGATCCCCATCGAGACGAAAGAGGGAAAGAGTAGGGAGATGAGCGTCATCACTGAGTGCCTCCTTCCGCCATTGGAGATTGGCTGGTAGAGCGGGCCCCGGACCGTCCTGCCTCGCCCGGACGACAGTTGCTCCGCCGCCACAGCCGAGCGTATGATAAACGATGCCAGATTTCCTTCTTATTTATTTTTTACCCGGAGTCTGGCGCCACGCCAGTCGCTGCAACTCCGGCGCGACGACGGCAAAAACTGCGCATCCGCCGCGCTGCCTTCCTCCCTGCTGTGACAAGCGTGGCGCGACGCGGCGAGAGTGGTGGCGCGGCGCGCAACAAACGCAGCCAATGAGCCCTGATGGGTAAATGCGGTTAACGCAGTGTGACACAGTCTGAATTCGCCATGTTGGAAAGGTCTGGCGTTTTTAGACGTTTTCTTTCTGGCACAACCATGCCACTGTCGTCAGTAGGGCCGCCCCCGTGGTGTCGATTAGTGATTAGCAGAGCGCTAGGGTAATATTAGCCTAGCAGTGGGGTGATACGCCAGGCTAGACGCTGACTAATCGACAATTAGGCGTCATAACTGGGACGCATTACGAAGCGACGGCGGCCGCCCGGCCCCACCACCGCCGCCGCCGCCGCCGCCGCCGCCGCCCAGCCCTCCTGCAAAGTAGGTTTAGTGCCCTATCTGAACGCTGGTTGGTATGTGGATCGGCCCGGGTCGACTACACACACAAGGAGCGACGAGGCGGCCCGGCCTGGCCCACAGTCGGGTACGACGCTGTACGACGCGCCACGGCGGGTACGGCTCGGTACGGCCGGTACGGCAGGGTGGAGCGGCTTCGCCGGACGTTCCAGCGTCGAAGACAGATGGCGTGAGTACAGTTTATTGCGTGGTTGGATTTGTAATCTGTGAAATCGACATCTCCGTTTATTGCCCATCAAAGTTGGACGGAACAAGCGTAGCAAACCTGACGACAATTATTGTGCAATCATTGCTGGTCATTGTTATGCCCGTGAAATCAGGCCCTCTTCAAGATTATGACCAACATGTCCGTCGGTAGTGTTTTGCGGGTAGTTTGACAACGCAAATTCGCTGTTGCGAGGCTTGTTTTGTTGATTTCTTAGACAACCAATCAATCAAAAATTTATCTTTGAAGTCTATAATCTTTCTCTTTCCGCAACTCGCCTTGGGTAATGACATCCGAAGAGGCAAGAGCGGCATTCGTATTTGATCGGCGTGACAGCTCCTCCGGACAGCCTCGGTGGCCCGTCGGCCCTCTCCCTTCCCCGGGTCGGTCGGGGGGGGGGGGGGGGCGGTCGACCGACCGAGATTGAAGTCGATTGGCCTATCATAGTGGAAATGGTCTCTACTGACAACTTGGCAGTAAAAGTTTATGAACTGTTACAGTGCCACAGCAGTTGAAACTGCTGCCCGCTGAACTGGATTTCTCCGAAGCGTCACCAACTCTAATGGATTCCTGAAGTTGAGCGCTAAAATGGCATACAGATCAGCGTGCATGTCAAGTGAAGAGTGTAAGTTCATTCGCAAGCTCTCATGTAAAACAATGTCCAACAGTTTCTTTGTGTGCTTGGTGAGCTGCTTCGCTGTTTCTGTTTTCTCTGCACTTGCAAACTATGGAAGCGCAGACGGAAATGCCAGCCCTGATTTTTAAATATCATATCAATGCCGGTTGGACGCCACATATCGTATGCTTTACCAGTTCTAGCCAAAGCCACAAACAACGGACTATCTACTATCCTATAATTCCATTACCCTAGATCGATCCTTTACTCCAAACCCTTCCATGGCTGACTTCCCACAACCCCTCTTCCATTCCCAGAGCTGCCTCCTTTCCGCTGCCCCGTCCGGATGTGCCGGGCAAGCGGCCGCCGACGCCGTATAGTCACGGTCGCATGTTGAAGGGACGTCTGGCGCCCCGCCGCGGACGACTTCCACGAATTGGCCAGCGTGCCCGGAAGGCGTTTCGCTCCGCTTCTGAGGGCTGTGCATGAACAAAGGCGGTTCTGGCCGGACTGGGAACTGGGAAGGACCACTCGACAGGCCGGTCCGAGCAGGGAGCCCCGGGTAGTCGGCAGTGGCGGCCGCGAGGGGCACCTCGGCAGAGCGAAGCTTCGAAGCTCGCGGCTGGTGAGTTTGGAGCGGTGTTGTGGTTGCGGATTCCAGACTGGAAATAGAGCGTCCAGCGGTGCATGGTGAGCTGTGCGGCATCAAACGGCGCTGGTTCGGCGCTGGCTCGTCATCGCTGTAACTGAATCCCGGTCCTGTGGTGTGTGGGAGGACGCGCCAGAGACGAGCGGCTTTGATGCTCGCCTGCCTGCTGGCTGTTATATGTGAATGTTTGTTTGGCTGTTTGTACCGTTTCATCATAAAACCGCGGATGCATTTTAATTTGATTATGCCTCAGGAATTATTAAATATTAGTGTTCCGCATTCCTCAATGTATTCAATACAAAATAAACGTTAAGTTTAGTACGATTTGCTTCACGAATCACTACTCTCTTACATTTACAGGTCACCTTGACTCCAGCTCGCCCACCACTCCCCCCGGATCCTCCCACCCCTCCCCCTCAAAACTGCCCTTCCCCGCGGGAGGCAGGTTCCCGTCGGCGAGGGAAAATGTCCACACCATTTATCACAGCGTTTGCATACGGCGACGAAAACCGGCCGCTGTTCGGGAATTTCTCCGATCTGGGACGAAATCAGAGAAATATTAATGATGTTCACAGGCCGCCAGGACGTGAGAGAGCACGGCCACGAGAGGATGATAGAAATGTGGACGACAGAGCACGAGAGGTGGACGGCAGACCACGAGAGGTGGAAGACTGTGAGAGGTCAGGTGGAAGATGCCGACCGAAGCTGTAACTCTGGGGACGACGGCCACACCCAACCAACGAAGAAATGGAAAGAAAGAAGTGACCATCCTGCGTTTACGCCATTTCAAGTAGGTGATATTTGTTAAGACGAGTCCTCTTTTTCTGTTTCCCCAGTTTTTAGTTCAGCCTATTTTGTCACTCGATAATTACGGCAAAAACCCCACTCGCCATTTAGCGCTCGAAGTTAACATGTTGTAATCAGTTTTTAAGTGGGCAAAGCTGCCCTGCACATGTGGCTGGCAGGAGCTCATTGAAACAACACAGGACTCTCGGGGTGGTGTCACTTTCGCCGAGACAACACCCATGATGTAACGGCTGCGACGGCCGACGATTTATCGTCACTCAGAAACAGATGCCGGGGCGCAGGGCGGCGTCCGGGCCACACACCGTCTCCCGCGATTTTATAAACAGCCAACGGGCTCGACGGCCGTGGCTGCTCTTGATTACCGGTATATCATTTGTCATGGAAAATTGGCGCCGTCTGATTAAAGGCACCGCGAGTCGCATCTCTGCGGTTCGGGTGACGACCTGGCCGACGCGGCGGCGCGCAATGCGGCGCGCCGGCGGCGGACGCGGCGCTCCGCTGCGTCAGCTGCTGACCCGTCGGACCAATGACGTCACGCGGCCAGCTGATAATTTCCTGAGAAGATCTGGGTGATTGATGAAGTCGCCGGCCGCGCGGTGGTCGGAGATATTCGAGGCCAGCCGCCGGACTCATTTCGATCAATGCCCGCAGAGCAAATATCAGAGTATTTGTGCAGCGGGCCGCCGAAAGGTGCTCGGCTCGCGGAAGTGACCTGACCCCGTTCATCACCCGGGGCGATATGTTATCAGCGCTGGTCGAATTTGCATGTGTTGGCCAGGGTCCGTGACACGACCTGTGACGGCCGGGAGGGGCCGCGACGAAATATGAGGGCCGGAATTCGACAGCAGGGTGGCCGGTGACCACCAGTCGGGCGGTGAACTCACGAATAAAATTGGAAAATTAACAGCTCATTAATTTTCCAATGGCATAAATTAGGACTTGTCGAAAAAGTGATTGGTTAACGTCCATAGCTGTTTGGCAATTCAACAACATGCATATATCATTCGACTTCTCAATTTCGCCGAGAAAACGTGGATTTGAAACGAGGATCATGAAATAATGTTAAGCTTCGTTATTTTTATTCGTCGTGTATATTTCATTTACTGTCGACTATACTGCTACTGTTGATAAACGCTTCCTGTAAGCCAAGTTTGCGGCGAGGTTCAGAAACCACTATCTAACTAGGTTGCAACCCCCGCGGCCTCTTGGTGTTGAAGAAATTCGTTCCCTTCATTTGAAAATGGGCCTTGCGCAAGGCCCTATCTTCAACATGGAGCGACCGTTAGTGTGACGTCACCTCGTTTAGTCATTCTGATTTAAATGGGTTTGTTCGTTGAAAAATCGCTTAAAATTTGGTCTGAACTTTGTTGTGGTGCCTACAGAGTAAAAAGAATCAGCTTTATGGCAGTAATGTGGTGGCCTGGGGAAGGAGGTTATTTTGGACTGTGACGTCACATATTTGAAAGTTTGTGTTTGGAATATGGGAAGCCTAAGATGTTTAATGAAAAATAAATGCCAGAACCGTGTTCCTGGTCATCCAATCTATAAAGTCGGGCACAATTTAACTGGTTTTAACAACATTTTAGAAGGTGGGATAGTTCCTTTCAATGCACGACTTATTAGCAGTTACAAACCTTGGCCTGCTACAACCGTAACGGAAACGTTTTTAAAAAAGAACTTTGAACTTGATCTTTTTACAATTTTCTTCATTCACCTATTCTTCATGTGTTGTACCATTTGCTAAAATACTGATGAGAAATAAGACAAAAGCTTAATTTTTAGCGTTTTGCATTCAACTAGCTACCAGCCCTAAAGCATTTCGCTAACGATACTCGCCCCCAAATTCACCACACCATCTGTGTGCCCTCGCACGCCCACTGTACGGCCGTTTTCGGCGCCAGCTCTCAGCGGCGAAAAGTTCCCTCCTCCCTCCTCCCTCTCTCCCTCCCTCAGCAGACGGGCCTGGGCCGTCGAGCAGGCCGCGGAGCTTTCTTTTCTCGGGCGCCGGCCGGCCGGCGGACATTGTATTGATTTGCGGCTCGGAGCGCAGCTTATCTGAGAAGCCGGAGCCGGCACGCGCTCTGACTGCGCGAGAGGTGCAGCCGATGGTGCTGATACTTCCACTGCTGATGGTGACGGTGGTGATACTGACGTCGCTGATGTTGTTCATGATGCCACTGATGGTCCTTGCGCCGCTTATACATATTGCGGAGTGTGCAAATGATGCTCACAAATGCAATGCTGATTCGTCCATTGCACAAAACAAAACAATTGTAAACAATAACAAATGAAGAGTCGAGCCAGTAAACCCACTCAGAACGAAGAGTTATGGAAAATATTGCAGTTTTGCACTAATTGGCGTTATTTGCATTGTAAGAAGTTATTTGACAAGTTATTTGACTACTGCGTAAGAGAGCAGCTGTTACATACATACATACATACCGGGTGGTCAAAAAAAAAAAAAAACGTTCCGAACTTTGGAGCCCTATATCAAATTCGAGTGCAAATAACGAGCCAAACTTTTCATCAAGTTGGCGTCACTTCTTTGCGCATTGGTATGCCAAATTATAACACTGTACCATCATTTTCAAGCCAGCAAACTTATGTTGAATTAAGTAAGACGTTTTTGCTTTTTTTGCCGTTGTTGAACGGTAGTAATGATTGGCTTAGACGTACCATGTTAGAAAAAAAAAGAAACATAGAACACGTGAATGATACCAGCACGTGTGCTGTTATCTTAAATATTTTTGTCCCACTTATGTGCCAAATATTCAAATGCTAAGCCAAAATTGCGTTAATGGATGTCATTCGTTTCAACACAAGTCCTGTTTCAAAGAGAAGGAGCGGCACGGTGCATGGGCTACTGCTGATCGCCCTCCCTTCAAGAAGATCAAATAGTAAATCGACCGAATAAGGAAAAAAGCTAGAGGGAATGTGTCACTCTGAGGTCTGAGCCATCAATGAGGCTAGTTGCCAGTAGCAGTCATGGCTGCAGGCCGTGGTGCCGAGATGGAAGTGGCCCGTTCACTCACATTTTTAGTAAACATCTGAGCAAAAAAGTGATTTTTACATGGCATGCTAGAAACACGAACCGTTTAAAAAGTTATTGACCGAATAACATAAAAATCATACCATTTGCTGAAAATATATGCCGCAGTGACTAAATAGTTTCAATGTTGTATCTTTATCACTTTCTGAGAAATATTGATTTAAAATTGGGAACGTTTTTTCTGGGCCACCCTATGTATTGTAGATATAGGACGCATGTCCGCACACCTCTTTTTGTGCTCATGGAGCAAAGGAAATTCGACATTCCATATATGACATGTTCAAAATTAAGCTCTCAAACGTCGACCCTCACATCGTAAATTTTCTTTTTCGAAAATTGCCTCATTCATCATAGAAAAACTTTTGGTAAGTTTGTACCAAAATGAAGGCTACATATAGTTATCGCAACGCTTATAAAACGTTGCAATAGGCGGCTCAACCATATCTTTTCAACCACCCGACAAAATTACTCCTGCTTTCTACTTTTTCGTTTCAGTTACCGTTTCTACTATTCATCTTTCCTCTCTCTCTCTCTCTCTCTCTCTCTCTCTCTCTCTCTCTCTCTCTCTCTCTCTCTCTCTCTCTCTCTCTCTCTCTCTCTCTCTCTCTCTCTCTCTCTCTCTCTCTCTCTCTCTCTCCTCCACTGCTCTGCTCTCCAGTGTACTCGCGCCGGCCCAGCTGATCCCATTCATCGGCGGCACGCCGTCATAAATTGCAGACGGTCATTTATTTTGTAAGCGCTGAGTGAGACCATAAATCTACAAAAGTATTTCGGTGAGGTAGGTCGGCTCACGGCCTTGCCGAGGATGCCTTCGGTCGACGCCGAGCCCCATCGACGATGGATGTTTCCCAGCGTCGCCGGTGAAGATTTATCCCAAAGCGCAGGCAAGCCGACGCCCAAATATGAATACAGCACGCGAAAAACGCGCCGAATTGACTGTTTGGATAACAATCAGGGCTGAAAAACAGAGCTCGGCTGAACTGACTGTTCGACCGACGGTGCGGGAGCGGGCTGAAGGCTAGTTCTCAGGGTGGAGCACCCCGGCTCGGCGGCGGCGGCGGGCGCACAGACCGGTATTCGGCGCTAGTGCCATTGTCGACCGTAACTCAAACGCGCCGAACGGGCTCGATCGCTGATTAATGGCCGCTCGGCCAAAGGCGGCCGCCAATGACAGGCAATTCGGCGGTGTGGCGGCGGCGGCGCGGCGGCGGCGGCGATTCTGGCGCAGGGAAGTGGGCGCGGCGCCGCGGCTATGTGCAGCTGACGCCGTGCCGCCCCCGCCGCCGCCCCCGCCCGGCACCACGGGGCGTGTACGCCGCCCGACTAAGGCATGCACAGGACGTGCACGGCAGGCGCTGCACACCAGCACGGGCAGCTCGGTCACAACTCACGGGACGCCGATCGTGATCACGGGCCGGCGATGGGCGGGAGATAGGGAGATGAGTTCATAGAGAGCTATCTGAATGGTCGCCTCGGTCGGAATATGCCGCTCATAGGGAATGAGCTGCATGATAGGGGATGGGGAAAAATATAAACTTTGCATTGATGAAAATTCGAAGAGTTTTCAACAGCAGCGAATTGTGTACGTAGTCCTTGTTTTTTTTTTTTACAAAAATGCTCATGAAAGCCATTTGGTTTTAATTCAAATGCGGTTATATTGGTACTGTCAAAAATTTACCTTGTCAGTTCAATGCCTTATCAAGTTTGTAGGTGCCAGTGTTTGGCTGTATCCACTATCCAGTCCAAGTTCGGATCTTTTCAGCGCTCCCTCTCCGTCTGGGCTCCGTACCGGTCCGATCCCTCCCCTTCGCGATCCGCCGCTCCGCCGTCGGGCCTTTCAATAGAATCTCTAACAACTCTCCGGGGAGGGGAGTATTGGACAGTTAGCAGCGCTTTACGCCACAATCGATACGACCAATAAAAACTGACTGAAAATCCTACGGCGCGAGCGTCTACGGTACTGCACGTGGAGGAGCCTTTGACATTTGATGGTAGCGCACTCAAATAAAAAGGAACTTATGATAAATATATTTTAGAGCATAGATGCTTTGAGTGGAAGCGTAATTCTAGAACATATTCTCCTCAACTTTGATGCATACCTGCATTTATGAATAGTAACGACTTTTCCGCTACTTTCCATTTAATTTGACCAGTTTTTATGATCAGTTGAACGTCAAGACAAGTGGTACCGAGAACAACCTGTCGAAAACACACATTTAACTTTTACCGAAGACAATACATGATATCCGGAGGAGTAGGCAATTTAAAGACACAAATATTGTGTGAATATAGCAAGCGCTTATATTATAAACTCACATCATTTTTAAGCATACTGGTTTTGCCACAATTAAAAGCAATACCTAAACTAAAAACCTATGGCTTCGAAGTTCGAATGCTTAAGTAAATCAATCAAGTAATCGATTCTTTTATTATTGTACCGTCATCTAACACCTACTGGATCCGCAAAAGCTGCGCTAACGGTTCGCAGCCTTATCAAACATCAAAACAAAGCCTTTCGGAAATAACGGCTGCTGTCATAAAGACAAAATGTTGCCTTTCATGCCCCAAGACATTGCGTCTTACGGGCGTGCGAAACTGCAAGCTCGCCCATCTGATAGTGGTCTTTGGTCGGTCCCCCTGTCATGCATTGACAGTGCTGAGCAGATTAAGCCATCAATCATCCTGCCAGCAAAGTGCTACTGGTTGCGATCAGCCTTTATCGAACATGAAAAGTCGACGGCACACGCAAAAGAACAAACTGCCGACATCAGCGTGATTAGGATTTGTTATGGTCATGTATGCTTTTTTGTTTTTAATCCGCTAGAGTCTGTCCTATATTTGGTTGTCTGCTCTAACACCTGCTGGTGATAGGAATGGCCATTATTCTTCAAAATTATGTGAAACCAAGCGGCACATTTTGTCTTTTCTATTCATTAGCCGACTTCTAATTTCTATGCATTCTATGTACATATTTCTCCAAAACTGATAGCGAGTACTTGCATGGAAAGCGTAATCAAGGACACCGTTCATTGACTACATTTCAAAAATCATCTCTGCATTTATGATTCCGCAGCCACGAGATTATTCCACTGCCATTCGAGGCTCCCTGAAGCGTTGCTCGCGTACTCCGCGCGGCCCGCCGGGGGGCTTATTTATTCCATGCGCGCGCGCCTGGCTGGCTCCACCCTGGCCGGCGATTCAGCCCACATCGCGTCTGGTCCCTCAGGAGGCCCTACCCGATACCATCGACCTGCTCCGGTCGAGTGACGGGCAAAAATGGCCATGCGCCGGCAGCCCAACCATTGTTGGCCGGCACACTAACAAGCTTGCGACGTCTCAATCGGGTCGCGGCGCGCACGAAGTGTCAGGCGCCATCTTCGGCGCCATGTTTGATTGTGTTTTAATTGGGCCGCATTCCTAACTCGTCGGGTCAAGGGTGGTGCCGCTGAGTTCGATCGAGCCTGTCGCCGTCCGATAGTGGCTGTCGTACCGAGTGGCTCGGGATTCCGGGCGCGCCTGGTTCTGGTCGAGTGACGGAGCGAGCCGGCTGGAGGAGTGGGAAAAGAGAGGGAAAGGAGGCGCCGTGAATAGCGGAAAAAGATCAGCAAAGTCTGAGGTGACGTCACGACTAAGCGATCTGTTTTAACCGTCAACACTAGTACCGTGATTGGTCATTGTACTGCAATTAAATTTGTTTTCTTCATCTTTTGAGGTTGAAATAGACATCAGATCAGCTGTTAGCTGTATGCTTCAATGCGGCACCACGGGTCACGACTTCCCATGGGGACCACTTGATAATGAAGATATGAAAAAAGCTTCATTTCTGTCCTTCCTTCATTTATTTATTATTTTTCGGTGGCTTACAATTGTTTGAACATTTAAGATTGGCATTACCAAACATGATAGGACAAAAACTCACAGCTGCTTCATTGGTTCACCTCATGAACGTAATACCTGCTTTGAAAGCGTCATGCCTGTGACATTTTATTTATAGCTGCACTTAATCATTCTTCAGTGTCGGTTTTCAGTCACTCCTTTCCGTTCACGCGGTTTAAATCATTGTCCTGTAGCGGTCCATTCGTGGTCGCAGCTGCACAGAGCGGCGACCCATTCAGCGGGAGCAGCTGCCTACCCGGCCGTGCCTTCACAACGGACAGGCCGGGGGACTCCTTGGATACTTGTGATACCGCTGGGGTCGCTGGATTGGACCAGGGGAGAGGTCCCATCATGGGACCGTGGTGCCGGTTTGAGTGAAACGAAGCGGTGTGGACCGTATAGGGGACAAACCGGTCCATCCGAGACTGCAAGGGAGCTGCAGTATTCGTGCTCCTGAAGCCTGTGGAATCAGGAATTTTCTACCAGTCAAGTTAGGAAGTATTCATTGAGTTCAGGCTTGTAGTTGGTAGAGCCGGTCTGGATAAAAATGTTACGGGATTACCTGAACTGGGAAAGACCAATAAGTCAAACAGAGCAGTGAAAGGCAAGCAGAAGCAAGCAATGGCCAGTGATGGTTTGCTGTAAGGGTCGATGGCTACGAGAGAAGTAAGGAGTCAACGAGGGTCTGTTTGAGACCAGGAAGGTTCGTAGGGCTTGCAAGAGCAAATAGGGGTCAGTAAGTGCCGCTGAGACCCATGGTATAGAATGAGGCCAGCAAGTGGTCGTTGTGGTCTAGTGGTAGCTGTAACGCTGCGGCCTTATAACGAGGGACACCTGAACCCATCGGCAGTCCTTTGGATCAGCCGAACAGACTCCGCTACCTGCCAGTCGCCCACGCGAGGCCCACCGGTTCTCGGGGGGCAGGACCGGGCCGGGTCGGCCTTCGTCCGCTCCTGGAACCAGCCCCCCCCCCGCCCGAGGCAGAGGGGGGGGGGGGGGCACGGGGAGCGTGCCGGTCGCTCAGGATGGTATCGATTGGAAGGCGTGCCTCCGAGACGTTTGTCTGTGCTCAGACGGTGGGGTTATTTGGTTGGCCTTAGTTACCGCGCTGGATAGCCGGGAAAGACCCCGCTGCAGGCTCGCCCGGCCGGCCACTTCGTCATAACCTTGCTGAGCGCCGCATACTGATGAGAATTAGGCCCGAACTTGGCGCATAAGCCGGCCACACGATACGTGGGCGACCCGCTCGGCGTATCTGCCTCGTCGTTGTGTCAACTGTTCTGTATGTATCAGCGGTGATGGATTGGTAATCGGGGTGTTGACAGCGGCGTTCGTTAAATATTAATCGCGATAAGGAGGCGACATTTTGTAAATCTTTGAGGACATGAATGATATTCATATTAGAAGTGGCGCAACAATTTACGAATTCTATTTCATATCAGACAAAAAGACACGAAAATAACTGAGCTTCCTAGAATAAAACACAGCGAAAATAGCAGAAGGTGGTCGAAATAATTTAACTTTGAATCACCACCGCCAACTGAAAACTAACATTTCAACCCAAACGCCAATGTATGTTGAGCGACGCATGAGAGAAAAAAAAAACTGTCCATGCCTACATATAACATGCCAAGGGTACATAAATTTGTATCATGTTATGTCCTGTAATCAGTGATACAAAGGGGTCGCCAGGTACCCGACAAGCATCGGGCCAATCGATAAGGGGTCACCGAACATGAGCCAACGGAACACCGGCTCGTTGCACTGCAGTTGCATGCAATCCATTAGCCACGACCGAGCTCGCTCAAAGAAATGAGCATTGCTGAATGCCGGGAGGTTTGAATTTTAATATCGCCATGTTCGCATATGTTTGCAGACGTAATGAGCCTACCTTAGGTTTCAACGTAATGACAGGATGGTGTAATTACTTGCATGCTATTTTGGCGGCATTTGATTGATGTTTAGTGAATGTCTCGGTGGCAATGCTTCTGATTACATCTACTGAATGCAATGGTGGTTATGGTTATTTTTTATTTTTTTTTTGTGCATAGCTTGGTAACCTCTTATGCCAGATACTTACCTTAAAAATATACCGTTCTTTAACCCGCGCCCTGGTGGGGTCTGTTTATAACGCGACCTGGTGGGGGGGGGGGGCTATTTTTTGCCCCCCTCGTATCTCCGAAACTACTGGACGGATCCGCAAAATTCAAACGGCGTTCGAAAGGCCTGTCAAATTTGTCGAGGAAAACCAAATTTCATTGACCTCGGGGTCACCGATGACGTCACAGGTCAGGTCAAAGATGAAATGTTTCACCGTTCACGGGTCTTCTAGGGAATGCGCTATAACACCGAGGAAAACGCATTTTGTCGAGAATCAGCGATAGGGCGTCAGTTGCCTAGTAGATATATTACTATTAGAGGTCACTGACAATACCAGGTCAGGTCACAGGTCAGGTCACCAAGGGTCACAGGTCAGGTCACATGAGCCCAACTTTACTAAGGTTGTGTGATGCATGTTTTATGGCCAATTTTTCATTTCCAACTCAATGGTATTGGTTATAAGACTATCAGGTACGGCTTAGGTCACTTTCTGGTGAAGTTGAGGTCAAGGTCAGGTCAAGGTCAGGCCAAAAAAGGTCAAATTTTAAAGTTGATAGTTTTGCATAAAATGGGTATCGATTCGATGCAGCTCGTCACGGGGAGTCTAATGGTGGTCTTTGTTTTACGCTACGGGGTCTAGAATTGCTAAAAATTGAGTTTGAAAATTTGACGTCATCAATTTTGAACAGTTTTTTCGCTATAACTTCGCCAAAAAAAGAGGTATCGATCTCAAATTTGGTATGTGGATGGAAGGCGGTAAGGACTATCACATATATTCCGGTTTTTGCGAAATTCTAAAAACTTTTTGGATTTTTCGATTATTATATGCAAAAAAATTATTTTTTAATTTTTGGGGGTCAAAATCCAAAAAATTCAAAAATCCGAGATAGCAGTTTTGTAGCCCTGTTGATTCTACAGCTTTTATGTCTTTATCATTTTTCTGTATTTGCAAAGCTTTAGGCCTGACAGCTCTTCCCGCGAAACCCTTTTTTGGGTCGAAAACGGCAGAACATGACGTCACTCTGACGTCATTTCCGGTCAACCTATCATAGCCTTTGGAAAAATTTTTGGTCACAATGTGTAAAATTGATGTCCGGGAGGGTACTGAAAGTTTGGTGACGATCGGCGCAGCGGTTCTGGAGATATATCAAAAAGTATGGAGGGGGGGCAAAAAATAGCCCCCCCACCAGGGCGCGGGTTAACTCTTATGCCATGTCATTTTTAGAGGCATTAAAATAAAGGACCATTGGCTCAAAATACTCAGTCGGTAGGCATGAGATAAATATGTAGTCAAGCGAACCTTTTTTTTATTCAGGCCTCCCTCCAACGGGCACTTGTGGCCCAATTACACGAGGGCTCCTCCTCCTCCTGGCCCTTGTCCCCCCCCCCACCTTACATATATCATCCAAAAAGTGACGCTTTTTGGCATGACATTGCTTGATATTTGTAACATTGAGTAGGGGATGCATCCCTCTTTGAATTCACATCTGCCCTCGCGTACACCATACCTGCGTATTCTGCGGGAGCTGGGAATTTATAACGAATTTCATTGCAGGCTTCCAATATTTTGGAATTCGATATGCTGTCAGCTGACGCACTGTGGAAGACGGTCAACTGCCATACAGCTATACATGCCATACATCACGTGAGGACCGTTCACCAATTATGGTAAGTTTGAAGGACAATTCCGTTCAACGCTCAAAATGTTTTTTTTTTTCAAAGCGAAAATAATTTACACGAACCAAAAAGCTGGGCCATAACTGACATTACTGCTGTATGTTGTGCAAGAGGTATGTATGTTTTGAGCTTGCCCATTTCCTAATTGCTTTTGATTTCGTCTCTTCACCTCTCTCCCTCTCCCCCCTCTCTCTCTCTCTATCGATTTCCGCCTGTCTGCCAGTGTATGAACATAGGCATCTATCGGCATTCCAATAACATGTTAGGTAGACCCTTAGCAATGCTGTCGATGCACCTGCCTCAAGCACTGACCCCCTGACCCGCCGGTCGTCCCTGGCTGACCCCCGCGGGCCGCGACCCTCCGGCCGCCCCCGGCTGACCCCGTGACCCCTGCCTGTGCGTGTGTGCGGTCCCTCGAGACCGCGCCCCAGCGACTGCGAACAAGGCCGGGCGCGGCGGCCGGTCGGCCCAGCCATCTTGGTGCCCGGGCCGCGCCGCTGTCAGAAATCGTGTCCACCGATGACGAATGGCCCGGTCGGCGGCTCACCTTTGTGCGCGTCGACCAATCAGCGCGCGCCGCGGCCGGTCACGTGACCGACGCGAGACAATTGGAGCGGCGGGAGGGTCACTGGAGGGGATGGAGCCCCGGGCGGCGCCGCGGGGGGTATGTCGCGAACCGCTGACCGCGGGGGGCTAGCAGACTGCAGAGGGCGCACCGGAAGATCGGGGTCACAAGGAGAGTGGTTTGGTCAGCGCGGAGCCAGACCGGAAGGGGGAGAGAAAGGGACAGATGTAACGAATGAGTCATTGACTCTTGACGGGACGAGAGGGTGGAATGAGTTTGATAGTCGTTGGAGATTTTGTCCTTGCTGACAGATATGTGATGAGATATTCGTTAAAATTGATTGGTCGCATTTAACCACTATTCATGGTTGCTGGAAACTACCGGGCCCCTTTCTAGTCACTTCGCAGCGCAGCTGAGTTGATGATATCCTGAAGCAATGTAAGCTCCAGCAGCTGTGGCTTGGCTGGAATTCAGGCACGTGAATGAAGCTGATTTCAGTCCGATTGGCCGACCGTGAGCGGTGATAAATTGGAATTTTGAACAGACATGATGTTGATTGATCTGAAATCTGGCCGAGCGTCTAGTGCCACTCGTGATGAATGACTCGAGTCCAGACTCAAGGAACGAGTCATTTCACGGCGCGCCGACTACTTTTCCGGAGGAATGCCAAACCGGATTCCTTTCCAGCCTTTGCGAAACGCTAGCATTAAGGTGAACACCTGGTAGCCAGAAATATGCCCGCGCCGGGTTCCTCAGATCCTGAATCTTAATTAAGACGTCTTAGGCCGCATGTCATCTGGCTGGTCAGCCCTGTCTCTTTGTTGTGGTGCCCAGCACAACATCAGAAGACGGCTTCATCGGGCCACTTCAAAGGCGCCGACTGACGCTAAGTTGGAGGCTTAAAAGCTTATCCACAGCATTGCAGCATGGCATACATAATTGAAGTCCGGTCCGCGGCTGTTGGATTGCCATGTCTACCGATGGCAGCATGTCCGTATGAACTGACTGCGAGCACTGGCGGACCATAAAGCATCCCGTATTGAGACCACAACCGGCCAACGCGTGACAAATCGATTGACAAATAGCGAACAATGACGGCACAGGGCGGCATCTCAGGACATCTGAGACGGCCGGCCGATGGCAGTGCCGATTGTGCGTTACTACATTCACGGGCGAACTGAAATATGCATGAGACATATATCTTGCGCCATTCAGCGCACAGCCAGACAGTCAGGGCAGACAGCTCAGGTTGTGTGTATATTTTGACGATCGTTTTCGTACGCGGTGCCGTTGGAAAAATTCGTGGTTTTTATATGTGAGTGAATGTGCTCAGTATGTGAAATTTTATGACATGAAATATTTTCAAATAGTTGCTGAGAAGTAAGGCCATTCTATAAGAATTCGAAACATGCCCATAGCGCGGCGCTGGCTCTTAGCCTTCAAGAGCATATTATTCATCTTCAAAGAAATGCAACTTTTGAATAACCACCATAGTCCATAACTCTGAAGTCTGAACGCACAGCCCCACACCCTCACGGTACATCCTAATTACCGGGGCGGACCGGTCATTCCCTCGTTACCTGCACGGCGCGACTGTCGCGTGCGCTGGACACCCGTGCAATCTGTTCATTGTTGCGCGCTGGCCACCGGTCGCCCAGACAGCCGTCTGACGGAGCGGTTTACTCGACCCCCGGCCGGGGCCATTAATAAGGCGGCCGCGCGCCGCCGACCTCAGCCCGGCGATCAATGAGCGACAAATGTACCGCTCTCATGTCTCGAATCGCTCCTTCATCGGCCGTCTGACTAATGCGACCGTGGTGACGGAGCCGTGTGACGCCGCCAACGTCACTCCCAACGTCACTGCCACCCTGACGTTGACGTCAATAACTGCAGCCGGGGTGCGGAAACGACCCCAAAACGACGACCGTTGCTCGCTCTAGGCGTGCGGTCGCTGTTTATTTAACACACAAACGCGCCGAATTAAAAGTGGCGGCGTCCGCGCGGCGCCTAGCTGATCGACGTGGCCACGCGAGCCGCAAATTAAAACGTCGTTACGCCGCTCGCTTATGATCGGACACCGGCCGGCGGCGGCTGGCATGTGTGACCGCCCCGGCAGCAAATGGGCGCCGGCGCCGGCCGCGGCGCGCCGCGTGTCGCTGCCGCGCTGTTTTTACAGCCGCGGCGACGGCTGGGCGTGGCACCGGCCCGCCCGACTGACCGGTGTCCGACGGTGAAAAGGAACACTAATTTCACCGGCCCGGACAGGGGCTTGGCGCACGCCACAGTCGACACCTCACTGCCCCTAGCCCCCAGTCCGCCAGCCCCTCCCCACCGTTACCCCACCGTTACCCCTCCCGTTACCCCTACCGGCTGCCCCAGCCGTCCCAGCCCGCAGCTGTTGCCGATACGAACGCCGGGGCCGTGGCGGGGTGCCGGTAGGAGCAGGAACGCCGTGCGTCGAGCACCGGTGTCCTGCGGCGGCTCATAAGTTTCGCCGCTGGGGCTACCGTCGGTCCGGCAGCACTCGGCGTCGCGCGCGACGGGCGGCCCGCTCCGTCGGCGGCGACGACCTGCTCCCGCAGAGAGACGACGGCGGAGTGGGAGATGTGATAGGGGAGAGATGGGGGACGAGGAGGGGCGGGGAGAGGTGGGAGAGAGAAACACGAGAAAAGAATATGGGATCAAAGTAAAAAGAGATAGAGAGCGATTCGGAAGCAGGATACAAGGTGACATATATTTGTATTTGTATTATACCATTTCAGGATATTCTTTAAGCACCATGTTACTCACGTATTGCGCACTCGTTCTGAGCTCCATATTAATAGCTAACATTAGCTGAATTGCGGAATATAGCTCTGTTTAGTGTCAATGCTTCTCGCAACTTCCAGCGTCACTTACCGTCTATGTAAAAAAAAAATGTATAGGCACTGGCCTAGGTCCCATTCTTTTATCTCTGGATTACATTTTCGCTGAATTTGGAAAACCGCAAACCTGCAAAATTCTTGTCCAAGGTGTACTAAATGGTAAAAATGACAGCCCTGGCTACCGTTTCTCTCGTAACATCTCACGAGTTGGTTATTTACAGACCGTGGTCAGTTGTTTACACGAGCTCAAAGTTATCTGATTTCACAGGAAGGAAAACCTTTGTCGTCCGATCAGATAGGAGCAGGAACAAGAGCGCTCCGGACTCTCGTGAGGCGATTAGGTCGAAAATATCCCTCCAAATGGCCCAATTAGTCATCCCCGTGCAGGCTGGTCGTCGTTCTGTGTCGCAATCGATGACAGAACATGACCATTTAGTGCCACCACTGCACCGCTTAACTCTTGATCACGCCCGCACTTGAGAGCTGGCGATTTTTTCCGACTTTTGGCGATTTTCTCACCGTGCTGGGGATTTTCTCACCGGCGCCGTGTAGCCTCGTCATCGGAGCGTGATTTAGCCGGCCGCAGCTACCGTGCGCTGTTGGGTTAATTGCAACACGTACGGGTACGTCCGCCCGTAGTTATACCAGTCGGCCAGGCTGCACACCGTGTCTCGAGCACGGTTCGGTTGCCGGCACGCTCGCTGGAATTGATTAATGAGCGCAGCCGCGGCGACCACATCTTGGACAGCGATCGGCGCAGCGGGCCAACCGACCGGGGCCGACCGACCGGGGACGACCGGGGACGACCGAGTGACAGACAGACAGACAGACGGACAGACAGATATACAGACACACAGACAGACAGGCAGACAGACAGACAGACAGACAGAGACAGACCGACAGACAGACAGACAGACTGATAGAAAGACCTTCTGGCCGACCGACTGACCAACCGGGCTCGACCGAGTGACCGAGCGACCGAGCGACCGACCGACGGACAGACAGACAGACAGACAGACAGACAGACAGACAGACTGACCGGCCGATCAAACAACCAACCGGGTTCGACCGACCGCCCAACCGACCGATCCGAATCAGGTCGACCGATGACGTCCAGCCGGCTGGCCGGACCGGATGTTGGTGCGCCCGTGACGCCTCTGTTGTGACTTCCCCACAGCTGCCGTGGTTAGACGTAACCCAGACCCGACCAGCCTCACAGTCGGGTGATAGCGCCATTTAACGACCCGCTTGGTATGCCAGAGCCGCAACGGTTAATTAGCTGTGATCGGGTACACTAATTAGGTATAGGCATGCCCAGAAAAAGAGTGTCACAAGGTGCCAACAGATGACGCTTTCGAGTGGATCGTGTAATGACTAACATCGTACTGGGCTAGTTATCATGACGACTAAATGTTCATCGGTGGTGTTGGGCGATGCCCATTTTTATAGTGATCAGGTGATACAAAGTTTTCAGTGGCACCGAATAGGGATGGCTTTAAAATCTGTTCAGGCTCGTGTCGGTGAGTAAAAATGCGTAGCTGGCAGCTGCATGCCCAATGCCTGAATGCGACAGCGACTTATGCTATTTGATGCAGTATAACTGGCGAACTCACTCATGATATAATCGGTAGAAAATAACGGTGTGTTCACATGAGCGTGCAAGCACGAATGTCTGTCAATAATTCGAGCGTGATGTGTCCATAGGCGTTGGTGTTGTTTGACAGCCTGATCAACTTTTGACATTTTGTCTTGTTCAAACGTGCCTTTACGGGGAACAGATGCGAATGAAAAATATGAAAGCATTTCACTTAATTAGTTTTATTTGATTATGCTTAAGTTTTTCAAGCATGCTCTAAAATATAGATTTGAAAATAAGAAGATATCTATAAGTTCACCGTCTGACAGACAAAAATGTCTGACCGTCAAAAAATGTCAAAAACGTCTGACCGGAAAAATGGACGAGCGTCAATAGTCTCGCCCTGAGTCACGCCTTGACCGGACGTTTCCCAAAAGCCCGGCACATGAGCCACGGCTATTTCGGTACATCACCGCGTCACGGCGCTACGGGCGGCATTCTCTCTGTCTCTCCGGTTCCGATGTGCTCGTGATTACCGTAAATTACAGCTGAAAGCAGCGCCTCGCGCGGTCGCCAGGCTTCGGTCCGCTCGCGCGCTCAATGGACGGCTCCGCGACAGAGCCATTGTGCCGCTGACGCCCCGCGCCCCAGCCGTAAATCATCCACCATTTTATTCCATCATTTCGTGCACAAACACAACGCGCCTGTCAATCACACCCGGTCCTCGCCCGAGGGGAAATGGGCAGCCGCGCGGCACGTGCTGCCACCTCGCGGCCGGCGGCTGAACTAGCGGCGGCACGGCGCGGCGGGCGGCGGTCGGCGGGGAAGCGCGGTGGCAGGACTGGCAGCAGGGTCCGATATGGGCACAAAGCCGGGGCCGCAGGGACGGCGCGGGGCCAGTCGCCCATTCAGGGGCCGGGGATATCGGTGCTCCCCCGTCCGCGGCGTCCCTGCGATCAGTTTCAAACGGCCATAGCGCGCCGGCCGGCCGGGCCCTGTGTACGGTAATTGAGGGGAAGGGGTACCCAGGAGGGTCACCAGGGGAAGGGGGCAAGGGAGAGGACCGAGATGACACGGAGCGTCTCTGCCTCTGCCGTACCTGGCCGGACCAGCGGGGGCGCCGCAGCAGCCTCACGGACTGACCAGTCACGCCGGAACTGGCCCAGCACGACCCCCGCCGGAGTTTTAACCGCTGCATGATGGATGGACTTTGCATTATTGATGGATAGCGTGCGAACGGACTCCGACCGGCGGGGACCGCGGGCAGCCAGGGGACGCGGGCGACCAAGGCGGCCACGGCGACCAGGTCAGGTCGATCACCGGTGGCCGCTGCACTACAGAACCAGTGGCGACTACTGGGAACCATAGCCGACCACTGGCGACTGTGGAGGACTATTGACGACCACTGGCTACCGCGATGAGCGTTCGAGAGACATAATTTAGACAGAAACAACCAAGGGTATCATATCGGCAGATTGACAATCTGGACATAATAAGCGACTAAAGTGACCATTAACGACCAGGGTCACTGTTGTCAGCATGGCACATTTAACCTCCGACAACCACGAGTGACCACTGACCAGAGACGTCTATTGCCAGCTGGACGCCCTGCAAGCCCGGCGCGCCCGCCCTCCGTCCGGCGCCGGATCGGCCGGGCGTGCCGTCACGTCTGCTGTCGACTGTGAGTGAACAGTCAGCCGTCTCCTGTGTCCATTGTTGACGCCGGTGTCAGCCGAGACGGGCCTGTTCTCGGCCCGGGCGCCGCCAGGAACGCGATGTTGAAACTGGACGTCGCTTGTAGCTCGGTGGAAGTGAGCACAGTTTGACGACCGCTCACCGGGTAAGCAGCGGACTGATGATAATCGTGAGAATTTGCTCACCGCAAGTGGTCCTATCACGCCGTGAGAGTTGGTGACCTAACCGCGAGCGGCGCTTCCGTGTGGACGACCACGGGACCGGTGTGGGATTGTGGGACCGGTAGTGGGTGGGACTGGGATCCGCCACGGAACCCACCGTAAGTCCCACTGTGGGACAACTCAACTCTACCCACCGGCAGGCCGATGTCTGGGATATAACTGTTCTCGCCTGGAGTTGATAGGGTCTGGTTCGTGTGTCCAGAGGCCTGTATGATGTCTGGACGGTGGTTATCTCCCCTGCACGCGCAGGGCGGCTCCCTTGTGTTGCGTGCGGTGGGGCGTTGCAGAGCCGGGCGGGGCTCGACTGGCGGCAGAGGCGCTGTCGTCGCCACTATCACTGAAATAGGCTACCGGAATTAGCTTCCACCGCCGCCGCCGCCGTCGTTTCTGCTGTCGCTGAGGTGACGTCGGTGAAACGACGGCGAGACGACGACAGTGACGGCGACTGTGACGCGACACTCGACAGTGACAGTCCCAGTGACAGTGACGCGACAGTGACGCGACAGTGACGCGACAGTGACGCGACGGTGACAGGATAGTGACGGAACAGTGACGGCAGAGCTTTGATCGTCCAAGGCGCGGCAGCTCGGCGGCGTCTGTCACACGGTGATGGACAACTGTCATACGATGACGGACGCCTGTCGGTCGCGGAAGACGGCCGCGGACTGGCGCCGGAGGTTTTATTGACACAGTCGGTCGTCGCGTAGAGCGGCCGGGGTGCGGCGGCGGCGGCGGCGGCGGCGGCGGTTCGGCGCCACCAGGTCACCGCCCGGGGGCTGTGTGTGCGGGCGTACTGCGAGAGAAGCGGTACTCTGATGTGGGATCACGAAACGATGTGACGTTTGGTATCAGGAAACATGTCAAACGAATCTGCTGTGGTTATGCGTTATTCTGGAGTTCCGGGCTCATTATTTTGCTCCCAGGAGATCATATGAGAGCGGGCGGGTTCTGCTTATAAAAGCATCCATCGCACTGCGACTTGACTGTGTTAGTTAAATAAACACTTGCATCTGAACTTAAACATACACTGCATATATTTCGACGCTAGTAACACTGAATACACTGAAAATCATGCTGAAAGGGCACTATCCTGATGACCCGATTAGCTAAGTCCTACAACCAAGGTGGTGAAACTAATTCATATGCAGCTTGTATCCCCGTGGAGCATATACCCATGCACAATGCACATTGTATAACCTATGCATACGCCCAGCCATCTCATTAAGCCGTTCAGCAACGGGTTCCCAGGCCTGCATGACTCTCATAACCGCCACGAGGAACCACTGGCTCGACCAAGGGAGCCTTCTCGATCTCCAAACGGCGCTCCTGACCCTAGATGCCTATCGCGTCCATCCGAATCGTGCCTCCCGCGCCGCCCTCGTCGACTCGTGCAGGCTGCATAGAACGTTCGCCGGCTCGTGGCCTCAGGGCGGAACGCCGCGCTCCGGTATCACTAGTGCAATCGCCGGCCTTCCGAGCGAGCAGCGCGCGGGGTGTGATGGTATCGACAAGCCGGTCTGCCAGCCGCAGTCAATAATTGGCGACCGGCAAGTCGCCGCCACCGAGATGCCACTGAACTTGCGGTGGTCAGTCGCAGATGTTGTGAATTATTTTTGCAGCGCGAAAAAGTTTCATCTGCTGATTTTCTAGGTCGATTGGTTTCCAATTTGCAATGTCAGAGGCAATGATAGTATTTTATTGCGCACGTGACCGATGAGTCGCTCAATGAAATCCTCCTAACACATCTTTCGCAAACGGATATCTCACCGCGCTATGTCGCGCAAAGATCCCCCGAGCCTGGGCCACTGAGGTCTCGTGGAAGATTTCCAGCCTTGATTTCCCGCTCACAAGATTGACACCGACACCACAATCGCATTAGAATGGACGGACACCTCTACGGTTTCGTCGGTCATTTATATTGTTCGTTTTCACTTTCGTCGCCCGTCGATTGGGTCCGATCTCGGGGCGACCGCTCTTGATACGCCGTCCGCAGCGCAGGGGCCTCCGGGGACCCGGCGAGACGGGACGACAGTGAACGCACAGGGGCGACGCCAGGCATCCAGTCGTGGGAGGTAGCTGGACAGAGGTGGAGCCAGGAATCGACCATGGGCGGCTTTTGGTAATGGCAGTGATGTATAGGTAGGTATCAATATGCATTTATATTTGGAGACACTCAAGGATTGTGAC
Source organism: Amphibalanus amphitrite (assembly GCF_019059575.1). Classification (NCBI taxonomy): domain Eukaryota; kingdom Metazoa; phylum Arthropoda; class Thecostraca; order Balanomorpha; family Balanidae; genus Amphibalanus; species Amphibalanus amphitrite. Next base: position 168,364 of record NW_024882758.1, on the reverse strand, counting down.
GATGAAAGCTACTTATGCACTTCGTTGCACTTTTAAAAGTTTCATTTCATTGACGAATAGCATGCGTCACTGCACCTAAACGAAGTGGCCTATTGATTTTTGAGGTTGCCAATACACACTCCGTTTCCTGAGCCACATGAGGCCCTCAAAACACTGCGGTCGGACCGGCGGCTGTCAATCATCATTCAGCGGGCTGACGGGCCCTTTTGGCGGGCCGGCGGCGACCGGCCGTACTGAAGCCGCAAGTCACCGCCGGCCTGCCGTCCGTCGGGCCCAACACTAATAAAGTCTGGCAACGAGGCTGCAACCGAGGGCGGCGTTCCGCCTCGCCGGCCACCGCTCGCCGCGCAATTGTATTCATGTCAACTTTTCATTGGGACTCGGCTCAATCGGTTTACGGCCCATTGAGAGCCAGCCGACTGTGCCTTTATTTGCTTCTTCGTCGGCGGCGACGGCGGCCGACGACTTCTGAGAACCGCGGATACGGCCGGGCCGACCCTCATTATCAGGTCACTGGGCGTTTTGACGGACGGGCCATTAGTTTCACGAGTTCTGCAGTAGCGGCGGCCACTGCGGCCCGGCGGCGGCGGCGGCGGTGGTCCTTTTGTCGTGGACTGCGGCGGCGGCTGGACGGTCGGGTCGTCGCTGGCGACGATACCCCCTGACCGCCGCCGCCGCCGTCGACGCTGGGAGGACTCAGTGAACTGTTTGTACCCGGTGCACGGTGACCCACCCCGTGAGTCGTCCGTGTCAGTGTGTCAGCGTAGTGGGCGCGCGGTGGGTCACGAGCGACCCTCGCCTGTCTCCGTGAGTAGCCGTGAGCGCCCGTGACCGTCGGTCGTGAGCACCCCGGGCTGAGTCAGTGACTCGGCGCCACGGTGAGTCAGCGGGCTCAATTCTGGCTGCAGGCGAGTCATCAACGCCGGGTGGCTGGGCGCGTCCGCGTTTTTACGACAGAGTTGCGGCGGCGCTGTGCTGACCGTGCAGGGCAGCACGACTTCCACGGACGTTATGTCGAGAATCGAACGGTCATCGGGCGGTGGATCGATCTTATTCGCTGAACAGCACCCGGTGGCGGGTGGTTGTGGCGGGGTGACGGGGGATTGTGGCGGGGCACCGGTGCACGCGCCTGCAGCCCGCCGCCGCAGCCGCCGATGACGCTGGCGTCATCCGCGGCGGCGGGAGGCTCGGAATGCGGCCGGTGTCGGGAGAGCGGTGAGGGACAGAGCGGCGAAACGTGACCTTACCGGGAGTGGTCGGGAAGGGCGTGTGGTGGCACTCGACGGTCCAGGCGTGCTGGAGCTATGAGAGGCTTAATTGGCAGGTAGGTCGGGAATGTGTGCAATGTCGAGTATGATCGTGATCGTATGATCGTGTATGTATACCAGAACGTTATTTTGAGTGGGTAGGTACAGGCTTGACTGTTTATTAGAACGAAACTTTTGGCGACGTCAAAGCGTGCGGTGACCTACTGGTATTTACATACATTCATGGTTGGGCATAAATATAATAAGAAATGTTATTAGACGATTCCTTACACGAAGACTAAATATATTTATAAGTGCTTAGGCACAGAGAGGCGTGGGAAGTGACCGTTCGTGACCACCCTAAGCGCATGATTTTACACGGTTCTTGGACTGCAAGCTGTTACTTGTTATCTATTCATTACATGAGAATCACCCTGGCCATTCGACTTGCATTCAATTTCATTCCAAACACAACCGTTTTCACCCATGGATTAGCCCGTCCTTGTAAGGCAGCAAAGCACGCCCTGGGGCCCCAGTCAACACCCCCGAACTGGGAATTCAAACCTGTCTGTCCGTCGAAACTGGCCGGGCACTATCGACCTCTGCTGAATCGGTTCCTCGAACCGGGCCCGGTGCGTGCACAGCAGCTGTATCGCGCCCGTCGCCGCTCACTACCCGCGGCACTCAACTGTTCACCCTCGCAACGCGCCGCCACTTAGCCATAAAGCGGCGCGGCGCGGCACGGTTTGCGGCCAACTCGGCGCGCTGCGGGCCGGCGCGGCGAGTGTGGCGCGGCCGGCAGCGCCGCCGGGCGTCGGCCATTACCAGCCTTTAGAGCCGTGCCCCATGTCAGTCGCACATTTCACCGGAATTAACTCTGTAATCATCGGACATAAAATATATTATAATTGCTGGTTATGAGCGAGGCCTTGGTGCAGCGGCTGGCTGGCCGAGGGCACCAGTGCAGGCGCGGCAGTGGTGCAGAGAGGCGGCTGCCGGTGGCACGGTGGACGGTGGTGACGGCACTGACTGACAGCGAAGGCACAGGAGGCGGAGGCGCAGGTGGCGGAGGCGGAGGACCAAGAGGTGGGCGTAGAGGAAGAGACGGGAGACAAGAGGGAAAACGTGAGTGAGCTGGTAAGTGAGCTTGGCTCGCTTCTTTAAAGTAGATTTCATTTTTGCTTTGCCAGATCCACTTCTTCGTAGCATGTCAACAACCAGCAAGTAACTCTGGGCCATCCGCAGCCCCATGCCACTGGCCGAAGTGCCTGAGTCCGTCAACTCATTACTGACGGTAGAGAACTTTTGACTGTCTCCGTTACTCAGTATAGGACTTTCTGGTGCAATGCGATGTTATCGACCATCTGGTATGTCCGAGAACAGGGAAGACCGGGTCGGACATTCCAATCCGTCCCCTCCCGCCTCCCCTGGTAAAGGTGGTATTCGGGCACACGTCCCAGTCCCACCGCGCGCCACCCCTCCCCAGCTTTGTACCCACACCCTAGCGTGACCCAGGCCCGCCGCCAGACAATATCAGACAGCTCAGTTGACGACGGCGCTAAACACGCCGGCTCGTTGGCTTGGAATGCCGCCGGTGCTGGGTTTCTCATTGCAAACTTCTGTCGACCAAACAGCCGCCCGGGCCGCCAACCGAGTCGGGATCAAAGCGATCGCGTCGTTTCTTCCGTCGCGTTGTTCTCGGACCGGGCTGCAGCGTCACGGCTGACCGTCGCTCCGTATGATAACTCGTCGTGGCCGGCGATAAAAGTTACTGAGGGCGATTTATGGTGGAAACACTCGGGCCGAATTTACGGAGCCATTACGTGGCGGAACGGCGGCCGTCTGGCCCGCCGGTCGGCCCGCTCTGGAACGGGCGCGGGTTCGCAGACGCCAGCCACAGCCGGTGGAAGGCGCAGTGGGGACTGAGCCGAGACGCAGAGAGGACAGACGACGGTGCTCTGTCGCAGTGCAGTGCAGTGGGCGTAGTGCAGTGTCCCGGCGCCGACCGCCCGACCGCCGCAGTGTTCGCTGGTGACGATATTGACCGTCTCGAGCCGCCGCGCCGGCCGCTGAGCGACAGCCGACCGTACCACCGCCGTGCCGAGCGACGTGCTGGTCGTGCTCGGCCGTAGCTGGGTGCTGAGCGGCGTGCACGGCGCGGAGTGACATCGGCGGCGCGCTCTGCCGTCGGGAGGCGATCGTGGCGCAGCAGAGGGCGCCACCAGGGCTGCCAACATGGCGTCAGCGGCAACGGAGGAGCCAAGGCCGCGTCGGAGTGCGGCGGAGTGTCGAACGTCGAGTCATCGGCGCCACCTGGTGCGGGACGCTGAGTCAGCGGCGGTACACGCTGACCAGTGACCCTGCTGACCCCATCAGCGTTCACTGCTAGCCGCTGATCCGCTGACCGCTAACGGCTGATCCCGCTGATTCACTGACCGCTAGCCGATGATCCCTCTAACCAATAACCTACCCAGGAGTTCAGTGTTGACCAGTGACCGCAGACTCCATGCTCTTATTAACCCGACCATTCCTGATCAGCTGACCCAGTGACGCTATTGACTGCTGCTCTCACTTTTGACACACTGACAACTATTGACCAATTACTGCAAATGTGCACCTGGGCATCTACCATCTCCACGGCCCACTGACCGCTGACTCTTCCTTGACACCTGATTCCACTGTCCGCTCATGAACCTGTTCTCAAGCAGCCAATGCCTGTTGGTGACCATCTGACCGAGAATCACCTGGCCAATGAGCAATTAGCTATTTTGTCTACACTCTCATTCAGACGTCATAAATGCTAGCATCACGATCCTATGATTCCCTTTCCTTTGCCTTATTAGTGATCAGTGTGATCAGAACGCACTGGAGCTTGCTTACTGTAGAACATTATTTTCAGGAATCTGACGGAATGTAATAATGAATTGTTTTGTCAGTCTTGTTTGAGGGTTTGCTTTGGAATTGTATATCTTTCTGGAAAATGGTTTTGGAAACTGAAATTTGGTTTTGTTTTGTCTGTTTCCTACTACCTTACGTTCTTGCTTCATATCTTTTTTCAAACAACTTTCGTGTTTTAACTTTTAATCTCCACAACCGTCTCCATCTCCGTCTCCGTGTCCGTCTCTGTCTCCTCCATTGCTGACTCTGAGTCTGCCACCCTCTCTGGCTCCGTGTCGTCTAACAGCTCCGTCTCCATCTTTATCATCGTCCTCTTCTTCCCTTCCTTGATTTTTCTCCTTCTCTCCGCCTCCGTCTTCATCCCGTCTCCGTCTCATTCTCCGTCGCCGTTTCCTCCTCCATCTCCAGTTCTTCTTTCGACTCCGGCTGCAGTTTTAACTACTGCTTCTTCTCCGTCTTCGTCTCGGTCCTCGTCTTCCATTTCTTTCTCCGCATCCGTCTCCTTCTCCGTCACCGTCTCCTTCTTCGCCTCCGTCTCCTTCTCCGTCTTCTGCCCCTCAGTTCCCTCGGCCCGTAGGTCCGTCGGTCCGCCGGTCCGTCGGTCCGTCGGTTCGTCGCGGTCGACAAGAGAGTGCAGTGTTTATCGGCATCGCATTTCCTCCGGTCCGGACATCCAGAGACGGCAGACAAATGAACCCGACACTTATGGTCCCGGCGGCACAGCCCCGGCGCCGCAGACGCTAAAAGCCCCGTCCGACACCCCTATGTGCCCCTCGTGACGTCACCTAGGTGGAGATATTCCGTCTCGGAGAACTCTCCCCTGTTTCTCACCCTCGGACTTTCTCTGTGATCTGTCACCATCTTTCTGCTTTGCTTCGTCGCCGTTTGTATCGTCTTCTTCCACTGACCGTCTCTCCTATTTCAGATGGTGCCGCCTCTTCCCTGTAGCGGCGCGAGACGACCGGCCTCCTCTGGATCTCCGATGGCGCGCTCCGATGACGTTCGTCGTGCTCCGATGACGGATGTTATGGCGGGAGTGCTCCCCTTCACGCGACCCCTCTTCGCAAGGAGGTGACGAAGTGTCTTGTTCGCGCGGTAGCGCCTGGGATATCCGCGGTACACAGGCGGGGCAATTAGTAAATGGGACTCATACGTCTTGGTATGATCGAGTGCTCTGTCTTTGATCTTCCCGACGCGGGTATGAGGGATGAAAATAGCTGGGAAGTATTAAGAAGTCACCGTAGTCGGCGGAATGTGGATCTTACGACAATCCATCACCACAACATACTCTACATCTACCCTGCACATGGTAATTCCCGATTTGTGAGAAGTGAGGGGTAAATTCAGCCACAATCCATCACCATAACATGCTCTACATCTACCCTGTAGTTCCGAATTTGTGAGAATTGAGAGAGCAAATTCGGTTCTAGAGAGGTTTGTGTGGGACATTTTTATTCGTCGACTGAAGATGGTGATTCTCCGTAATCATGAAGATCGATGGTGAACAGGACAGAATGAACGAGCGCCATCAATCGCTAGTTCACGGGCCATGCGGGGCAATGGGCTGTTAAAAACGCAAACTGGTTCCCAATGCCACTTCCCTATGACTGAAACCGCCACTTGTCAACTCTGTGGTTTATCGGGTCGCGAGAGATTTCATCCGTGTGATTGATTAAATCTGGTGATGTATGGTGCTCACTGCTGCCGACAGACGCCGATGAGGACGCTGGTGACGGAGAGCTGGACAGACGGCACGGCGGCTCAGCGACAGGACGTGGTGGCACTGGGCACGAGCCACGGACCCTCTTCAGCGTGCAACGAGCCCGTGGTACGACCAACCAGGTTTTGTATAACTACCAGTGTCGGTAGTACGCAGTGTTTGGCCTTTTTTGGCTGTTAATGCAGGTTTGATTGTTTTGTTTAGGTGACATTGCGTTCATGGAAACTCAAGTCCTATATATAGCACGACGATAATATCCAAGACACAACGAAGTGCGATACACAGACGCCCAAAAAACCAGTAATTTTCATAATGGACATTACTACTCATTAGTTGCAACATTTATCAACAAATGATTTGCTGCTGATTGCTGGTAGGTTTCCATCGTTTCCATGGTCTTCACCATCACACAGCAATGTATGCCGTCAATACCAGGCCACCTTCCCACCTGACCATTCCACTCCGCACCTGGGCACAGACCCTGGCCTCCTTCCCCTCACCCTCTCTCCTCCTCCCTTCTCTCCCCGATACCTGCCGAGACGGCTGTCGTTAGCCTGTTTTGACCACGCCGTAACGACATTTACACCCCTACTCGGGCGACATTTACGCCTCGCTGATCGGCCCCTGGACACTTGGCGATCTCTCGGCGCCCTCGTGCCGACCACGCCCTCACTCACGCATACGCAGATCATGCCGGCCCTCACGCATGTGTCACTCATGCTGTATTCCAACACGTCGTGAGACACGCGAGGCACACGTGAGGCTTGAGTCATGTGCGCTCCCACGCGGCCATGATGAATGCCCGCCCTCGGCGCAGCTTTGCCAATTCCCAGGCAAACATTGGTCGGTTTCAGTCACGCGTAAAACGCTGGCCTCATTCCTTGCAGAGGCGTTGGTTGCATTGATCTCGGAACGGACGTTCCGTCTCCTTCTTCATGCGCACGTGCCGTGCTGTAAGGCGCAAAACGTGACGACAGACCACTGCGCCACCATTGAATCATGTGCGCCAACCTGTCGGAAATCCATCGGTGCCATTTGCAACTTTGGACAAATTACAAATTGCCGGCAATGATTCGCAGGGCGCGGCGCAATGGGAGCGAATCGAGCGAGCCGGCGGTTGCGTGGACCTACTGATGGTTTGGGCCATGTCACTCGGTTAAATTGCAAAGCGAATGTCATACAGGATATCATAGCGGAGCATGACAAGCGTGTTCGGAATTGCATTATGGATTGCCGGATTCCGGTTGCATGCATAATTCAGGGCTGTGAGAGCGAACCTGCGCTACCCGGCTGTGTGCGTCGTGAGCGATCATTTATCTCAATCGCTGGTCTAATATGTTGTCATTCATTGCCCGTCTGTGGAAAACCTGGCGGGGCTAGGGGCACCTGGCACCGCGAGGACTCGATACTTCTTGCCGTTTCGTGAAAATAAGAATAAAGCTTTTCATTTGCAAAGGCTCTGCCTCTGTGATGCATATTAATGCTGTTGCTCAATGGCTGTTATTAAAGTACATCCGCTACATTAAATTACACATATGCGCTCCAACTGCGATCAGAGCTTTCACAATCAATTGTACAGCGAAGTTTCCTGGATTGCATACCGATCCAACGCGCACGTGCTTTGAACATCCACGGCGTCACACTGAATATTAGCCCCAGTCCCATTCCTTTGACTCCCGCGGCTAGCGGATATCGGTGCTTGGCGTCCCCTTTCCGTGCGCCTGCGTAGGTACAGGTTATAGCCACGCATATCCTACCAGTCACGCTTCCCACGCAGTCGTTATTGTCCGCCTCTCACATCGGGCTGAGAGCTGTTTGTCGGACAAAACCTGAGGACGGCATAGTCTGTTGGTCTTGAAATACGGACTCTTGAGGAACACTTTTCTACCTGGAATTGGCTTACAGTTGTAGATGGTGACCTGAAGCTCTTTTTGTATTTTGTTGATATCCTTCCACAAAGGCATAATGTGTGCACATTGCAGATATGAATCATATGATGTGCTGCCAGAGCTTCTTGTCCAGCCTGATGTCTCGTCATCTTTATTTCCGTATTATCGTGCATTTCTTTTTATCCATCATATCAGTACGATATATTTTGTTGTATTCTAAGTCTGGTCCTTCACTGCCCTTCTTCATAGTCCTCCCCGACCACACGATGCCATTCCTCCACTTCGGTGTCAGTTATGCCCCGATAGCCGATATTCATGGGTTGTGCAGTGCTTATGCAATCTTGTTTTGTCTGCTAGCTCGCCTGCCTGCCTAATCCTTATGCCTATCTGTCCTGTCCGCCTCTGACTGTCCGGCCAGCCGTACTGTCCCGATAGCAGACTGTCCTGTCCGACTGCTCCTTCATTTGATTATCCGATTACCAGCTCTCTGAGTGCATTGTCTGCCTATGAGATTGTCCGTCGGACCACTACTGGCCAGTAACCCGTCTGACTGTCCGTCCGTGGGCTCACTCCTGTCCTATCCTCATCTCCGGCTGTCCTGTCCACCTGTCCTGTCCTCCTGTCCGACTGTTCGTCCGTTTGTCTGTTCGTCCTGTCCGACCGTCGAGACGTTCCTTACTGTCTTTTCCTCCTGTAACACTGCCTGTATGTATGTACGTTGGCCTACTCCTGGCCAGCTGTCCTGTCCTCATCCCCGGCTATCCTGTCCGACTGTCTGTCCGTCGGAACTCTCCTAGCCAGCTGTTCTATCCGGCTGTCCTGTCCTCCTCTCCGGCTGTCCTGTCCGACTGTCCTGTCCGACTGTCCGACTGTCTGTCCGTCGCGCCGCTCCCCGACCCGCGCCAATAACGCCACCACCGCGCCGCCGCCGCCGCCGCCGCCACCGCCAGCCTCCCAGGGATCTGACGCGCCACCGACCCAATATAAGATTAATGATGCCCGCCTTTAGTTGGACTGCCAGCCCAGAACGATAAATGATGCACTGATTTCCGATTTTTGTAAGCAGATTAGATCTGCGGAGGTGAAAGGGGTATTTGCACAGGAGCCGGCTGATGTTTGTCCGTGGCCAGGCGCTGATATTAGCCTGCAATCAGGCGGAGCCCGGTCCGAGAGGGTTGGGAATCTGTCGCTGGAGGAAGGCAGAGTGAGAGAGGAGAGGGGTGGAGAGAGAGGAGAGAGAGAGAGAGAGTGAGAGCGAGAGAGAGAGATAGAGAGAGATAGAGAGAGAGAGAGAGAGAGAGAGAGAGAGCGTGAGCGAGAGAGAGAGAGAGAGAGAGAGAGAGAGCGAGAGAGAAGAGAGAGAGAGAGAGAGAGAGAGGGAGTATGAGAGAGAGAGAGGGAGATAGAGAGGGGGAGGGAGGGAGGGATGAGGAGAGAGGAAAGGAGGGAATGAGGAGAAAGAAGGAAATGGCAAGGGTGAGCGGAGGGGATGGTAGTTCGACCACTAGCAACACAGAAAGATAAAGAAATGGGGACCAGAACGAAAACGAATAAGAAGAAAAGAAAAGTTGAGATATGGAAACAGAAGTAGACAAAGGTTGGAGAGAAGGGAGGCAGCATTTTGATAAAGATGGAGATGTGTATTGAAATTGACAAAAGGAACATTATTTTACGTTCCTAAATCCAGTTAAATACCTATATGAGCAAAAATTGTGAAAATTGTAAAATTGTAATTGTTATTCATATTACGTTAACACTGAGGAAGGCAATCAAACCAAGTATATCGGCTTCATTGATCAGCTTTGAACATTGGTAAATATATTTATCAATGATACTGCTTGTTTTTGTCTCAGTACATATAGCCCAAAAGGGAAGACATTAATTTTCGGTAATGAATATAAACTTTTGCAATAATTAAAAGAAAATATCTTACACTCAGTAACGTGGCAAGATGAAAATTACAATCGACTATTCAACTTTGAGCACTCTTATCTATACATAGTGCATATTTTTGGGATAACATGCAATTATGGCATAGATCATAATTGGTCTGATGATCTGTCCGCCATTTGTTTTCTTCTCACCGACCATGAAACTCATGTAAAGCCCTTAGCTTAGAACCCGTCATATAATAAATTCTGGCATCACGACGAACATAATTTCGATGGATTCACACCTGTGGAATCTCGTCTGTGATTTTTTGTCTGGTGTCCATTAGGGCTCCAATTAGATTTTGTCAGATTGTCTCGAGGCATAACTCCCTAAGGTCCCGATCGTCGCTCTCAGCCAGAACCGGTTCCGGTTCATCACTAGCTTCTGTGTTACTTGATGAATCTCTTCATCGCTCTGTACCCGTCAGTGATATGTTAATGCCGGCGTGGCCTTGCCTTGCAGCTGTACCGGACTGACATTATTACCGGTTTTCGATCGGGCCTATCGCGCATACATGTCTCAGCAAACCAGCTTCGGTTACAGCCGGTGCATTCCCGAAAACCGCAGCCGCCGGCCGGCGATTTGCGATGCTGATCAGTGGCATGCTTTGCTAATCAAAACAGGATGCTGATACCGTTCGCCGATATGCAGCTGGACGTGGTTTTCTTTGAAGAATTTGATAAGCGTCTTGTTCAACTTGTACTTGCATTTGAGCACGTATCTGCCACGCGGAGAGATGCCTGCCGCCGATTAGCGTAAAATATCGTTTCGGTTTGTATCAGTGAACAGGTCATGTTTTATCAAGCGGTCGTAGTATAATGCCTGCTCTTCATTGATGACTCTGTCAAGCTACTCGTGTTTTCTATCCTGCACGACCGGAGCCACTGTCGATGAACAGCTGTACACCTGTTTCAGCGAGCGACAGAACACGAGTCGGTGTCGGAGTCAATGCAGTTCTACATGACTGCTGTTCGACGGCGGGGGCCAACAAGGACATCAACGTCACCCACCAGCTATACGAGCGGATTCCCATTCAAATATCGAGCTGCATCGGCGCCAGTAAGCTATATTCAAACTACAGCTAAACATTGATCCGTACATGAAATACCAACATTTTCAAAAATCAAACCTGTATTTCAATATACCTAATGGGAAAGAAATGGATCATTAACAGGGCACAAATCTGAACAACGCCTTAGCAGCGAAGGCTCATTCTGTATTTCGGTCTTTTTAATTGCTAAAATAGTACATTTGTGCCATGTAAATGATTAGCTTCTTTTCCATTTTACTTGCAATAAACATGACAAAAGGCCCGTGCTTTACATTAACTGTATTTCAATAAACATTTTATATTTATAAAAAAACGTGAATAGTGTAGAAAGTATTTAAGTTTTGAAAATAAACAGTGATGCATCTAGTCTAAAAAAATATGGGGCCAACTTATAAGAGTGCTAGGGAGACGCTGTTCCGTTCAATATTAATTTTACCCATTTTTTATATTTCTCCCTCCCGAATTTCAGGATACCTTCTGCATTAGGGAGGAATAGGATACCCGATACCCGTTATGGCGAACATTTTAAGCGATTTGTACCCTCTCACCTTGCCGAGCCGGCTTCGCCTCCTGGTATGCATTGCAATCTTCAAGGCGAAAGATAACCATGCCATATTTAAATCCAGCCTGTCTCTATCAGTTTTGTTCCGGCCATTCCCGCTCTGACGACCTTACATAATTGCAGAAGACGCTAGCACCGGGAGTATCCGATTCTATATGATAGCCAGATCGATCCTCACGCTATAAGGCTACACACACTTGCACAAGCAGCCCATACGCACACAGACGCATACCCTTCCCCTCCCTTCCCCCGCTGGCTCGAGTGGTGTCCTGCCGATCTGCTTAGAGCAGCGTCCGCTGGCCACTGGCAAAAACTGACGTCTGCCACTTGTACTTGTTAGGATCTGGGTCGGGTCAGAACGGACATCCGTGGCCCTCGGTTCCCTCTGACCCCCGTCGAGAGGGAGGGGCGATGGTGGGATTAGGGTCCCGGCTGTCAGTCAAAGAGGTTAGGCTAGATCCGGGACTCTGGTGCACTCACTGGTGCGATCGAAGCAGGGAAGAAGGGTGGGAGTCAGTTTAGGTATAGTTCATTGCTAGTTAACATATGTTAGCTTATTTCTGTCATGAAGATAGTTGATAAGATCGCTGCTTGCTGCTTGCTTTCAACCAGTCTTTATATTTGACTCAGAAAATTTGCCGAGTGAGAAGAAGAAGTGATCAAAATATCGTGATAGTGCTTTTCCTTATGGAATTTTAACACTTTTTTGTTTGACGGAACATGTGGAGGAAGAAAGTATGCATGATTGCCCCATTGCAAGTAGATTACCCCATTGCATAAAGGTTTCGTCACAATACAAAACATAATAACGGAACTAATCGTAGTTGACTCATTTCCGTTCCAAGGGCATGTTTACTAATACAACCAAGAACTAAAAAGCTAAGTGATCCGAGGTCCCTGAAATCAAAGCTGTGTCGAATAATTCTGAGCATAGTTTGATTGCAGGCTTGTCTTTTCCCAGCGGGTAGCTCGATGCCTTCATATTGGTGATTAATGACGCTACACTTGGCGTTGTTGCACTGTTCTCATGTTGACATCTATTGAAACATTGATTGCAATGATTCGTAAGTCGGCTACCTCACAACGCACTATCTAGTAACAGGGCCCTTAGCTGAGACCTGTTAGCTGTCAAATATTTTTCTAAGCCTGAAACAAAAAACACTTGCCCGAGTCCCAGCCGTACCTAATTTCCTACAATCGGTGAGTGTGCTCTGTATGCTTCTTTTGACATGACCAGTACAAGTACAACCTGTCTTGTACAGCTAGGTTTCATTGACGCTTTCGGTATCCCACAGGAAATGATACTTCAGAACGGTATCGTAGAAAACGTCAAAATTCACTGACGGCCCATGTTTTACGATAGCGTGAGCCACTGTTGCTATACCCTGTCATGTTAACCCATCTGATTCCTGATATAACCACACAATGCTGTTTCGTAAATGGGTTTCATAGCCACGATTTCATGGTGTCCTGCCTCTGTGACTCCAGAACTACTCATTTTTAAACAGCCCTAGGAAATAGGAGTCTTGCGGCATAAGTTTGCGGGTCACTCTCTTTACAAAAATAGAGAACATCGCTATTGAGAAGAAAATCTCTTGCAACGGCTGTGTGTTCTAGTCATAATGTGCGCTTACGCACTCACTGACCCTGAATGGTGACGACTAACGAGCGACTCGCCGTGTTTTATTTCTCCCAGGAGCGCTAACAACCTCCACGTCACGTAGTGTCCACTGCGGCAGACCACCCGGCGCGGCGGTTCAAACACGGCGCACTATCTGCGTCGGACACGTCTCGGACACGCTGTGCAGCGCCGCAGCGCGCCTGGTTCGTCTCCGCCGCGCTGGAACTGGACAGATGAACCGATACGGCGCACGGTTGCAGTCGCGTCGCGGGCGGTCCGGATCGGCGCGGGCACCAGGCCAAACAAACCCGGCCACTTAACACAACATTCGCACACCTAATTACCGATGCGTGTTTTCCCAGCTCGCCCCCTATCGGCCATCATCGCGCGGCGCAGGCGGCGAGCGCGGCGCGGCTGTGGCGATCCATCACTGCTCATTTCTTCTTTTATCGGGAACCCCCAGCTCGCGCGCGACCCCCCGCCGCCCCGCACGAGATGGCAGCGGTGGCCGCAGTGTCGTCAGTGACGAATCGGCCGCCCCGCGCGAAACCTGACCAGGTATGCGACACTCGCGGCGCACTGGAGACCATGGCGGCGCACGCAGAGACCGGAGGACGCCGATCCATGGGACGCGCAGATAGGAGCGCGAGAGGAGAGGGGCGACGCCGATCAAGTCCCATCGACTCGGCTGAGACAGGACTCCGGTCTCCGATAGCAATATCTTCTATGGGAGTTTGTTGATACACTGAAAAATTTAAAAAAAAAAAACGTAGAGGGGTAAAAGGGAAATATATCAAACCACAAGTACCCAATGGCAGCCCGACTTCAGCGAGCAAGGAATTGTTGTAAAAGAAGTAAAACGAATCTGCGAGTCCGTCCTGCACGAAAATGACATTGATGCAAATAAGACTTATCCATTCATTCATTCATTCATTCATTCATTCATTCATTCATTCATTCGTTTTCTCGTTCGTTCATTCGTTCATTCGTTCGTTCATTCGTTTGTTCATTCGTTTATTCATACTCGTAAAATCGTGCATTCATTGTGTGATATGTCACTTTCTGAAACGATTTTCTTTATTTTCAGGGCAGCGTCGGCATGGTCAGCTTGGGTCAGGTCTTCAAGATCTGCTCTGCACGCCGTCACCTAGACCGTCCCATAGACACCATCCTCGTCTGAACAGCTTACATCTTGTTTTATCACAGCAATGGAGAAATTATTCATAAGACCGCTACTTTTCCAGCAGTTCATGTTGCTCGATCATATTCATGCTACCCACTACCCAGTCTCTACTTACAGCAGCAACCAAGTGCATGTCATCAGGGGTGTCAAAACAGTAGTCTGTCCCATTCTTACACCCTATTCCGGCATCCCCTCGTTTCCCAATCGCCCATTTAAGCAGCCCGTCCCGTCCCGTTCGTTCCTGCGATTTTGTACCCCACCCTCCCGGTCGGAAGGGGCAATCGGGTGGCATTCCAGCTCTCCGGGTCGTACAATTTGTTTCTCGTCCAGCCCCAGCACTCGATCAATCGGTCGCTACGGCCGCACGCCGCACCGTGCCGCCCGCTAATCGGTTATTCCTGTATTGTCGCGTGTTTTGTGTAAGTAATAGGCCGTTTTCTGCTGGCCGACTCATTAAGTGATCGATCAGAGTCGAGCGAGACCGCACCAGAAGGCTGGCCGAGCTGACCACCGCGCACAGTGGCACATTAATAACACCCGGCCCTCCATTGAGGAAAAGTGTCAAAATACTTGGGAGGTCGCGGGGATCGATCCGCAGATGCTGGCAATCCAAACAAAGGTCGGCCTCTTTGAGCTTCGGTAGATCGATGGGCGGACTAACGGGTGACCGGAAGAAGACGCCGTGAAATTGGGGTTTGATCGGATCGTAGAAGAGGTGCGGCACGTGATTGGTATTTCGGGCTCACAGTGGAGGGTGTTGTCAGTGGTTTCTCGTGATAGCCAAAATTGGATACTTTCGTGGAATATGTTAGAACTCGGACATTGTGGTGGGTCATTGTGAATGCAGCAATGTACCTACCTAGTTGTTTGGATCATGTCTGTTTTTATTGCATTTTCTTGTTCTTTTTTGTTTTAATGAAACGAAGGCCTTATGCTACGCTCTTAAATAGAGGAACCGTTCGACTTTCATTGTGTTCCTTTTCTTTGTTGTGGTGCTGCTTTTCTGGTTTCATGCTTACAACAATTTTGTAACGTGTGATTACAAGCAATGTGTCATGCAAACGTGCCATAAGTGTTTCCATCATAACATAACCTATGCCTCTAATGGTTTGGTTGTTGCCGACCGCCCGTGACCCAAAGCCCTTGGTGTTTCTAGAAAACGTATTTGGGTCCTGAAAATAATCCACATTTCATCTGTCTTAGGGAAATTGGAGGAAGTTGCCAAACTGCCTACATTGGCCGTTTTCACGACGGAATAGCAGGCATCTATTTAATCCCCATTTAATCCTTTAGTTCCTCAGGAATTTTAGTAGTTCTTTTTAGTAGGTTCCCCAGCTTTCGAATGAATGGTGCGTTAGTTTGCTATTTTTCTATTAAATATCACATCGATTTACTTTATCTAAGGATTTATCACTAATATCAACATAAAGCGTAAGCACAATTATAAAATTATGAAATTATTAAATACTAGTACAATAGTTAAAAAAAGATACTGAGTTGCCAGGCTACAAAGAATATATTCATTTATGGCGCACGACAGACATTTAGAAAGCAGCGCCCTATTTTATTGCACGCTGCTAGCCGCTTCCATTGGGTTTTGCAGGCCGACGTCATTGGTCGTTACACGTATGATGTCACGCGACTTGTGGCCTGTCACGGCTCTTTAATGATCTCCACTAAATGAATGCAACAATGGCCTTTTAAGTTGATCTCTGTGGCCATCTGTCTATGGAGCGACCAATATGACAGTTGGGTGAATTTACCGGGGTTACATGACTATGAGCAAGCAAATGTGTATCAGGAATGGATTTAGGTGGAGAATTGCGCTGGACCATGAGTGCTCGAACGCTCCCAATTCCACGCCGGTTTGGCTTTGGAGCCGAGACAGACGATGCGGGTCAAGGTCACCGCTGGGGTAACGGTGGATTGGCTGCGCCCGAGCACCCGTAACGCGGCACAATTCTCCATCTATGGATTTTCCTATTCGCTCAGCATTGTGATAGGCGTTCGTAATAGCATTTACTCTGCTCATGTACCTATCCCCGGTTATTTAAAAGAAGTTTTTGTGGGGGAATATCACGGCTTTAGGTACTCGGTGGCCCTATTCACGACTTTCAAAGAATGCTCCGATAACTAAACACCGCACAGACCTACTGCATTAGTGAATCTGACAGAAGGTCTGTGGAATTACATCCCCCCTCACCACACCCCTAAAAACTCATCCAGTGTCCAAAACCACTTTTATCGACTCGCAAAAAAAAAACACACACACACATACACACACACAAAGCATGGGGCATGTCAGCTCTCAGTTCATTTATCATTGTCTTTACCATGGTTCAATTGCATTGCGCGATTTAAAGCACGTGAGTGCCTATATAGTATGTATGTAGAAAATAATATCTACAGCAAAACATCCAAAATTACAAAGGCTACAATGCTTAAAAAGTAGGTTCATCAAGGAAGCCCATTTTTACTTGCGTTGTGTTCCCAACCATGCGATTCCAACGCGGGCTATTCGCAACGTCTGTTAAGGCACGTTAACAACTGACAAGCCGCCACCGCTGCCACTTATTCATAGATGGTTGATATCGCAGCTTGGGCGTCAGCAGCGCGGCCCACAACGCGTCGGCGCCAGCGCACGCAGCTGTTGGCACTCGGCAGCCGGTGTTGCGACTTAACGGCCGGCCGGCCCCATGAAGGAGAAGCTCTTGGTGAAGCTTTGTGATCGCCTCATAGCCGCCTTGGATGTCATCTTTCTTGGCAGATCCATCCGTTCAGATGGTGCGGTGCAGTCTGGATAAAGGACGAAGTCCAACGCCGCTAACCCCGCGACCGCCACCCCACAACGTGGCCGCAGACCGAACGGGCGTGAGGGCCGTAAGGGCCACCCCGCCATCCGGTAGGTGGCTGAGCAGCCGGGCGCAGCGGCGCCTGGGCGGCGGCCGCGCTGAGATGAAGTCCCAAACCGCCATGTCGCCATCACCGCCATCACCATTGCTGCAGCTGTTCCCAACCGCCTCAATCGCCGCCGTTTTGCCAGCAGTCGCGCCGCGGAATGGCAGAAGCTCCAGAGTAGCCTCCAGCGCCCCTCTCCGCACGTGTGCAGGTGCACTGCGCCGCCGCCGGGTCCGACGTCCAGGCAGAACATGATATTTCCATGCTGCTCCGACGGTGGGCTGGTCTTGTTTGGGCGTTCCTCCACTGTGACGTCGGTCACGCCTGCCCCGGCCAGGGCGCAGAGGCCAACGTGTCACCATCCGGTTGCAGTCCTCAGTCGGGTCGCAACGTGTGCCTCTTCCGCAGCGTGGAGCGCGCTCCCGCTGGGCAGCGATACAGCCAAAAGTAGCATAGCATGCGGGCGGCTAGCGCTGCGCCGGACAGCGGACCCATGCCGGGGGTATGCCGGTCTCGGCCATTAGCGGGGTCGTCGGGGCCGAGGCTGTACATACAGCTGGTGACCGCGTGAGCCGCCAATCGAAGCTCACGGCTTATAAGCTCGACGCGGGCATCACACGCCGTCCCGATGGGAGCTCCACGACGCCGCCGCGAACTCCAGCGCGGCTCGCAGCGCGAAGACCAGTACGGACGGCCGGGGCAAACGGCGTGCGGGAGTCGCAGGCGACGTTCTGCGGACAGAAAGAGTTGGGCATAAGCTGGTCGGCAGGACACTCTTGAGCCGAGCCTTTGATGTAATTACAGATGATCCAGAAGCATGCACAAAAATTCATGACACACTATTCTCATTTATGTATTTGCTACATATGATATGATATACCAGCTCATGATCAGTGACGCATTCTGGGCAATATGTTCTAAAGTGAAGTAACTGAAGTTACAGCTTAAAAGCTTAAAAAAAACAGCTTAAAAAACACACACACACATTCGATAGCTTATGAGAATAACATGCCTTGTGTGCTTAAAGGAAATAGTTCACTTTTTAATATGGGTTTTGAACTGGAATAGCAGTTCCGTAGCTTGGGCTGAGACGAGCATAAATCAGGAGCTTTTACAGCCCAACGATCACCCTAGGCAAAGATATTCTATTTCTCGTCCCGAAAAAGGTGTCTTGCGTTGAGGATGTGTGCCTTGCATATATTTCCATCCAGTATGAAAAGAGCATGGGTCCCGAAAATTCTTCAGAAACTAGAGAAATTATCTACGAGAACTCGAGAGAAATTCTCGTACTGATCAATTAGGACATTCAGGGGAACATTATCAGATCGAGCAGATCGCCCAAATGCCGGTGGCTGCGATAATTTCTCTGTTTCTGAAGAATTTTCGGGACCCATGCTCTTTTCATACTGGATCGCGTGTGCCTTACAGAAACTGAAAAGTTCTTCCTATATCAAAATATAGAAAATAATATTTTGTTATAAAAAGGTTTTATTTTCTTTGCTGATTATTTTGAACATAAAAAATCATAAATCCGTTGCAAAAAAATAATTTCGTGAAAGTGAACTATTTCCTTTAATGCAGGAAAATATTTTTTCCACTTTTTTAGAAACAGCAAAAGAGTTGTCAACAAGCCATGTCAACTATCTAAACAATTTTTATGGAAACTGCTCTAGCTAGCTTAAAGTTCCACAACGTTTCCGGAGCACCGTACCCAAACTCAGTTCATGTTACAAGAAAAAACAGTAATAATGCCTCCTAATTTTGAATGAAATATAGGTATGAGTAATTTGATTTGGAAAGCAACAAATTTCCGCACATCATTTTAGCAAAATTACTATTTTCTTCAGCCATCAGGTTACACAAAACTATAGTAAACTTTATGATCTAGTTTACACAAAACCAAAGCCCCGATTTTAACAAATGTAGATAAAATTTAAACAATTTTAAAAAATATGAAAAGTGTAGATTTGTAAAGCCGGGATATTTCAATTTCACGGATTAGGCACTTAAAGAAATATCTTCACCTTTCTTTGAGCCACCAGCCTCCACCCAAGTTTTACACGAATGTAGTGAAGCAGACAATGTGGCAACTCAAAATTGTGATGGTTTGAGATAATTATGACGGTAAAAGAAAAAGCAACACAAGGTTCCTTACCCTCGTTTTTTCACATGGGTTCAGATGAGGCTTCAACTGTTGCCGACCTGAGGAGCTATAGGGACTTGAGCTTTCCAAAACTCAATTTCTAAGGGCACTGAGCAGTGTTTGGCTTTCACACGAATGCGATAGTAAGTTATATGAAGTTGACAAAGCAAGCAAAGCAAAGCATGATGCCCCGCGCGTCCGCCCGCGACCACGCCCCGCGTCCGACTCCCGACCGCCGCGTGACCCGAGGCGCCCGGCGGTCACGTGACCTACCGGCCGGGACTGCAAACGGCCTTCACCACCATTCTTGTATGACGTCATATCCTACTGAGGTGCTGATTGGTCGGAATTAGATACCTGAAGGTAATTATCTGCCGTAGTTATTTTTGTTTCATTGTTTTGCGTGTTTTCTTATATGAAATGTAATTAAAAAATTTGTCATATTTTAATCACCATTAAAACATAACTGAATAGGTATAAAAGAGAACTCGATATATACTTTCCTTGTTTTTAAGAATTCCGGAATTAGATACCCGAGGGAGCAAAGAGGGAGCAAGTTGCCACGCTGATTTAATACCTCATAGTCGAAAGGTGGGCTACTAGAACCAAAAATTGCTGTGTTTGTAAATAAATAAGTGATTTGAGGGCAAAAAATGCCCGGATTTAAACTTCTAAAATTATTTTGAACATAAAATATTTCAGTTTGAGGGATGTTAAGGCCTCTAAGGGTAGGTACTTTTTAGGTATCAAATAAGTTCCTCTGCGAAAGTTCCGTCGTGAAAACGGCCATTGGGTACTTGTTAAGATGACGATTTTGGTTATTGAAGGAGACACATACCAGCATGTTAGCCTGACTAAAAATGTTCCCATTCAAATTAAAATGCTTCTTTTAAATCGCTGTGCAGCGTTGGTACCGGCTCCACAAAAACATTTGCTGCGAACTCCTCATGCACTCATTTAGCTGGTTTAGAGGTTAAATGACAATAGTAGGGTGGCTATTTTTGTGCCTCGCCTCCATATTGTCCTTTCAAATATGGAAAATATTTCAACCGACGTCACTCAGCCCAGACTCCGAGACGCCTTTCAGTACCGCTAAACATGTCCGACGTCGATGCCAGTGGCTGTTTGAACAATGACCATGCCCACATGAGACATTTTTCTAATTCACATGCAAAACTACATATTTGTTTTTACATATGCGGTTCAATACCCAATGTCATAACCAAGAAGCAGCTAATTTAGCCAGTAAGAAGCGAAGAGAAAGGCCTCGTCACTCCATTCTGAGACAACTCTAACGTGCGGTAAAATCACGGCACTGCACGTGCTTGGCACAGTGCCAAACGACTCTGCACCTAAGCCGTCACGTGACCCGATCCGATGCGTGAGACGAGGCGTCAAGTTGATGGATTGCGACTGATTACGTAAAATCGTCAGTGTTTACGTCGCTATCAGCGGTCTGGTTCGCGTCTGCTTGTCGTGCTACCAATCTGGATGTCTGATCACCAGCCGGCGCCGTTCAGTCAACTGGTACAAAAACGAGCCACCGGAACTGGTTCGGTAGATACCAGGGTGTTTGAAAGAAAGGTGGACAACGGCGAGAAGCACCGCGGTAGAGGACAACGGAGGAGCAGCACTGGTAGAGGACAACAGGAGAGTGGAGCGGAATGGACAATAACGAAAAAAATGTTGGTCCACAGTGAATGGTAAAAGGACGGCAGTGCACATTGCACAACATTGCACAGTATCGTACTCGATCGTAGTGAGCCTCAATTCTGTTACCACTGAGTAAAACTGCAATGTCGAATAGTCATTAATATTATGCGACTAGCGGTAAACAGCCATCTGACGATAATCCATAACCACACGGACCTGTGACCACAGTTGGTGTGTCCCCGAAGCAGTCGCCCTCCCTGCTGTTGGTGGCGTTATTGGCGTATCGTGTACCTGTTCGACGGGATAAATCGAGTCCGTTACCAGCACGCGCCGCGCCTAATGGCGCCACATTACACCGCCCCGTCAACAGAGCCAGCAGAACAGTTCACGTGCCTCACTATGACTAATCTTCCCTGCCCCAGCCCGCGCATTAAAAACACATAGACCGAATTGCATGTCCAGCTGATATTAGAGTCGACACGACGATAGATGTTTTCTGTGCTCTTGGTCGCAGCCGGCCTACGCTACGATGACTCGTCAAAAGGACCCCACTGCTGGCGCTGTTTTTGTGAGCTGGAGATTTTTAACTTTACATGCGTGTTCACAGACTGTGATGAAGAATCAGCGGCAAGAACGGCAGAACGGTGAGCAAGCAAGACGCAGCTGGGAAGAACGTCAACTGCTGCGCCTGCATGGCTAACTACATGACTGCAGTCAATGAGCGTAATTGACATCTGACGTGCAAAACAAACTCAATCAAGATGATGCATTGAAAGTCAAAAGAGCATTATTTCGCAATTGGATATGCGTCTCTGGATTATATATGCAAAAGGACGTTGAAACAATTTAGCCGACGATTTTCGTGTTTAAGCACAGGTTTTCCAACGCTTCTTGATATTAGCACGATAAGGAATTAAGTCATTTTGCTGCACCTATATTTTTTCACTAGGTAAAATATGATACGTATATATGAGCTCAGTATAGGTAAGTGTGCTATATGATGTAGCAGCAACATAATTAACTGACTCTTGTGCCCTTATCATCAGTCAAGCCATTTACAAATCATGACAGAAGACAACGCAAATCTAGCATAGAAATAAATCGCATAAAGTAAACAAAAGAATATGAAAATAGAAATATGGAAATTGTGCACCTCATCAGCTATATTGGGCGACCCGTGAAAAAAATGTTCATTTTCAGGCATGTTTTTTCAGCCAAGAAACGAGTTCAGACGTTTTTAAAGATACATATGTAGATAAAACCCAAGAGCTTCTGAAGCTTTTCCCATAGAAACCATAATTTATTGTTCACGCAGGGAGTTAATAATTTTATGCGTTGTCAGATGAACTCACTTTACCTAACTTCTACGGCACGCAATGCATATCATGCACAACCAAGTCGGGGTGGACCCCCTCCGGCAGACCGCCCACCTAAGCCCCCCACACACGAGAGAAGACCCCACGTGGCGGTAATTACCTTCATCCCCAATTTTAGCGGCGGCGATCGCGGCGGCGGCGCGATTGAAGTGGTCGACCGTGATTTCACGGTGAGGAATGCCGATGACGCGCACGCGGCTGCTGTCCCCCCTTGGGTCACGTGCTCCTTCTGTCCCCTTCTGTGATGGGACACGTGACCGATGACCGGTCAGAGGATGGGAGGGGGGCAGGGTGGCTGTCCCGGCCGGGTCGGGAGAGGAGAGGAGGCAGTTGGTGAGGAGACGTGACAGCGATAGGCCGCCCGCTGAGCAGGCTGGTGAGCGGTGTGGCGCACTTCTCCTACAGTCTATCTTGGAGTGCCAGGAGTGCCTTGGCAGACTCACCGAGCGGGTCTTGGAGGATCGGAGAAGCAGGGCTTGAAGAGGAGGCTGGAGGATTGAAGAAGGCGCTTAGAACGAACCCTGCGATCCAGGTAAGCGCAAATGGTCACAGGTGGGGGAGGGTGCTGTTAGATCCGAATTAAGCATCAAAACTGACCCAATCGTGATTGTGCTGCCTATTACCAAGGATAGATTGATGAAACGTCTGAACAATTTGTTTTATTGCTTTCGGTCATTTTGATAATGGTTGCCTCGGTCCATCAAACATCCAGACGCTCAATGGACCACTAGGACGTTCGCCTAGGACCACTGGGACGTTATCTCGCATCATTTCCTCGAATAGAATCCAGCATGCAAAAAAAAAAAAAATAGAAGCACCCTAATTATCTTATACTTTGGAAAGTGAGGCAAAGGTTTTTGAAATTCGGAAAGTTTTAAGCATAAATTTAGAAAATTCTTTTGTGGAGCATGAAAGACTAACACGGCCTGAAAAAGCAAAAATCAATTCGTTTTGTCTTCTAAACATGATGTTATGCTCACTCTCACTCATGAAAAGCTTAGACGAACGTTTTTGGTCTACAATAGCCGTTTTCACGATGGCCACCTGGTACACATTTGGTGCACATTTGGTGCAGATTAGGTGCAGATTTGGTCAAATTAGGTTCAGTGTGTCTCTTAGTAGTTATCAGCTAGGGTTGCACTAATTGCTTATATGCCTGCTTTGTCATATTATCAGAAAGTATCATCGATCAAAACACTGAAATGAATTCATAAAATAAAGATATTTGCTGTAAAAGAGATTAGGTGCAGATTTGGTCAAATTAGGTGCACTCACCGGATAGTCCGTCGCGAAAACGGTTTATATGAAATGTCGAGTGTCGACGCCTCCAGGCGGCTCAAATTCAGCAAAAAAAAAGTTTTTTTTTGTGTCGGATAAATGTATGCCCTTGTCTACACATTTTGAAATATCAGTTATGATTTATGTCGCTTTAAACCCGTGCCTTTCTAGTTCAACTTCCAGCCTTTAATTGATGATTGACAACGAACTTGTTGAGATTACTACAACTTTCATGCTGTCTTTTACCTACCGCACGCCATAGTGTTTGTGATATTAGGGGTTTCTAAAAGCACACACTCCAAAATATTATCGCAATACCATAACTTAAAATATCCTAGGTATGTAAGTACATTCGTGCAAGCCTCCACAATTCACACCATATGCCGTACTGTTACATACAATCCCTACACAACATGAACAGACTTCAACAAAGGAGGGTACTGCAAAACATTCTCGATGTGCACTGCAGAAAGAAGACGCCGATTTTTACTCCAATAGCCAATTAAACGTAGCACAAACGGGCAGCTGTTTATGTCCCCAATTTGTGTCACCTTCACCTTGTCGTCTGTCGTGCACTGTTGTGACACAAGTGCGTGCACCTCGCTCCTAATTGCTAGGAAAGTGTCTCCTTAGAAACAGCCCTGTCTGGCTTCGGCATGCGCATTGCAGGCAAAACACGCTGTTATCCGTTGAATCGGCATTCGAGTGTGCGGAACACTGGCTGCCGGTACACGGTGCCGGCTGATAGCGTGTGTGATACAGTGGCCGGCCTGGCAGGCCCGGTCTAATCCCGCCGGCCGCCGCCGGAGCCGGCCGGATCGGGTTACTGCGGGCCCCGCGCCGCTACCTACCTACCTGGCCGCGGGCGCCGAGGGGGCTGCGACGGGCCGGGCGAGGGACCGACTCCTCTGGTAGCGAATCGCCTGCCTCTGGCCGCGGCGGCGGCCTCTTTGAAGATCATGTGACAAATTGGTGGGCGCGGATCGTTAACATTTCGTCACTGATCCCGATAATCCGTGGGTTTTCGGTGCGATGCTGTGCCTCCTCTGCCGGCCTGGCGCTGCCCACGGGTAGAGACCACCACTGTTGCCGCCCCAAGGCAAATCCTAGGGTCGCGACTCGTGCCCATGTGCATAGTTAGGTGGGTTTCGAGGGACTGTACATCAATTAGCCACACACGCTTTTTCATGCGGCGAGTGGCAAAACGCCGGCTAATCGGGCTAATGGTTTCAGAGTAAATGCAAGCGAGCCCACCCCAAGAAGCGGTATGTTTATAGACACGTGTAATGGCAAAGTAATGAGGGTATAATAGGTTTGCGGTTCTTTTGGTGGCAGAATCCGATCCTATATGGCAGAGTCATCAGCTCTTTGCCAGCGATACCGCCAACAGGCAGCGTCAAAATACGCCGAGCGACGCTGCAAATATCGTCAGCACAAAACTCCATCGATGACTATAGCAGACTACGGACTAACTAACATGCTAGCCTGGTGAACCACCAAACGCAATGGATGTAGATACTCACTGCATGGACGTCAGTGGAATACGCCTTCAAAAGGGCAAATCTTCGTAAAGATGGATTTCGAAGCTTAGGTACGGCGCTATTGACATACAGCTGTTAGCAGTGTTAGCGTCAACACCCACTTTTCAGCACATTTACATAAGGTGAAGTCGTATAAGAGTACGCACTTAGTGGATTTCTTGCTCTCATTTGTTTAATATTTGAAGGAAAGAAATCGCAAATAGGGAATATTAAAGTTCATTGAATTAGCCATCAACCCATGGGGCAACGATCCTTCAGCGTAAATGGAAGTGGTCTAAAACTGACATTTTCTGAACCGCTGCACTTGCGTACTCTTACCATATGGGGTGTGTAAGAGTACGCACGCCAGGCGGGTGGAGTACGCAAGCATATGAACACACACCTATGCAGCTTGCACTGTCCAAATGCTTAACTCCAAACTCAGAAGGCATGTAAGTTAATTCTAGTATCCAAAAAGAAAAACATAAAATAAATCTTTTAAGTCTATAAATCAGGAAATAATCATGTCGTGTGTTTCTTAAAAAAAATGCACAATCAAAAAAGAGAATAACTCGTATTTGGAAGAATTTCGGGTACGCATCTGCATCACAGTGCTCCATTGATGATATACCTACAAAACAATCGGCATTGAGCGATAGATTAATAATTCTATATTTCTGTATATTCGATTTAATGTATAATTCTGCGTACTCTTACCCTCCTGAACAGTGCGTCCTCTTACCGTACATGCAATTCGCGCACAAAACAACCCCGAACCGTTGTGCAAAACTTCGCAAACAGAATATTGCACTGTACAGTATTTCCCCAGATAACCTCACAAGTTTCCCACAACAATCACGGAAATGTACTTTATCTCAACTGCCAAGTATCAAAATTATTGTAACATATCATTATAATATCATAACGCTCGAAAATAATATTCATCGCCTTAAACTCAACAGAGTCGCCGCTCAACGCCCACGTTCCGTTGGTGACATGCACGCACTGGCGGCTTCATGTCACTTCATGAACTCGACAAACCCGCGTTGCTAAGCAACCGAAACAGCTGATGCGTACTCTTATCGCCCGCGTACTCTTACCCGCCCTTACCCTACATCAACAGGCTAGCATAAATATTTCACACAGAAGAAAGGCTAGTTTGACTTTTTCCGACATCTGGCAATGACGTATGAACATTCTCCTCATTCATATGTCAATATTTTTAAGTTCATTCATTCATTCATTCATTCATTCATTCATTCATTCATTCATTCATTCATTCATGCATTCATGCATTCATTCATTACTTGAAGAAAAAAAGAAATCAGCTCTCTTGCGGCATTCGGAATCTCTATAAAAGAGCCTTTTTCCAAACACTGATGGGGATGGTATAAGCCGTTTTCGCGACGGCCATCTGGTATACATTTGGTGCACATCTGGTGCAGATTAGGTGCAGATTTGGTCAAATTAGGTTCAGTGTGTCTCTTATAGTAGCTATCAGCTAGGGTTGCACTAGTTGCTTATATGCCTGCTTTGTCATATTATCAGTGAGAATCATCGATTAGAACACTAAAATAAATTCATAAAATAAAGATGTTTTGGTAAAAGAGGTTAGGTGCAGATTTGGTCAAATTAGGTGCACTTGCCGGATAGGCCGTCGTGAAAACGGCTTTTATCCTACAACGTTTACATTATAGGTGATTATTTCTGATCCATATCTATGAAACAAAGCTTGTTGCAATCGGTGACCTATAAACCACAAGGCCATGAGTTCCCTCGTGCTGACGCCCTTCATTCATTGAGCGAAGTGAGTCTCTCAATCCAGTTGGTTGTGCAAGTCCATTCTGCTTTTGTAGCCTGTTTAATGTTCTAACATCGACACCCACCAGCCGCAAAGCGGGCTTGGAATGTTCATTTCATGATGTCAACTCGGATGGGGTATATGTCTACAGACGGCAGCAATGACAACCAATAGCCGTCACTATGTATCATGGTTCAAGTGGTTGAGAGTGGCACCATGGTGGTCTCCTTGAGCTAGGATGTCACGCTGGATGCCGTTTCAGTTATTTGAGTCATGACGTGTTCGAAACAGGACATGGAAAAGTTAAGCCCAGATGCAATGAGCTTTGTCAGCTCATTGAGCTGACATGATGAGCTGACAATGAGCTGACAGACAGATGAGCTGACAATGCGCTCATGATGCTGCTCGTATGTGCAATATTCCGTTTTGCTGCATCGAACTCAGTTGTTTTATAGCTAATAGCTGTTTATAGCTGTTTAGTTGCTTAGCTAAGTTCCAACTAGCTCTGACGAAACATAGAGGCTACTCTCAGCAGATATTCCCATTGAACCGCGTGGGAGAGCCTTCAAGATAAAACCGACTTTAAGTTCAATACCTCAGACACAAACTATCAATGACACACCCGAGCTATCACGGCGATCAGCCACAGTAGCCATGTCCGCCTTTTTTCTCTTTCAGACACATCTGTGATATACACAAACGCCTTCTCAGCCGTGTAAGCGCACTTGCTACAACCGATGATCCTTCTCCTGAGTCTCCCGAAAACCCACGAGCCCAGTCATTGAGATCAACATTGTGGTCAGGACGACCGCAGATCCTTTCTGGGAGCGACGCTCGCGGCTACCGGACACCACATGGCCGCTGTCCTCACCGGGACATGTCCCAAGCCATCGGCCGAAAAACGCGGACAGGGTGCGCCGATTTTATGTCTGGTTCTTGTGAGGGAATGTGCAGATCCCGATGGCTCCTCCACTTTTTCTTGTTGTCGATGTCAGTGACGGCTTAGACCCTGGAACAAGTCAGGCTAGCGACGTATAAGCCCGGTCGGACAGGGCTGCACGGGCTGGAAGTCCAGCCGTCCAGCAAGACGTACCGCGGGGGCCACGGGGTCCTTCCGCAATGGAATCATTGACAGCCCCTTGCATGCAGCAAGTAAACACTGCATTGTCCAATGTTCTTTCGGTACTTGCAAGGTAAACCATGGCTTTTGTGAGTCGGAGCTGGAATGCCAAACTGGTCCTGTTCTCTCGGAACAAGCACAGCAGTTTCCAGTGCATGCTCTGTATGCTCTTTGACGACTGGACCGCAGCGCTCCGATTCTGTTGATGGGTTTGACGGACGGACGGACGGACGGACGAACTCCGTCGCCTCTTGCACCAGTGAGTGGCAGTGCTCTGAGCCTGACGTGCGGCCAACGCTGGGCGGGGCGGGCGCCGATCACACTGTAGCGTCTCGCCCGAGTGACACCCGGTTTCGCCACCACCGCGACAGCCAGCGGCCGGGTGACGGGCGTCACGGCGCCGGCGTGACGCGGCTGACATCACGACACGGCGCCGGCGTGACGTCACGTGACGGGCAGCCGTGTCGCGCCCGGGGCCGGGTGACGCGTGCCATGTCTGCGCGACGGCTCGGCCCGACAGGGACCGCGCTGGGCCGGACTCGGGCCGCACCGTGTCCGCCAGGGCACGTCACGCGACCAGAGCTGTCACGTGTCCGCAGACACACCTCGTGTGACACCGGACACGTATCGGGTGACAGGTGTCACATGTCACCGCCGCCGGGTCATCGGTCACACGAGGCAGGTCACCTGGCTGAGGAGAAAGGTCACGAAGACGCCCCCGTAAGGTCATGGTATCGAAACGTCTGGAGTCATATTCTGTAGCATGCAGGTGGCTTCAGTCGTTATATTTGAGACTGGAGGAAACGTACCATGTCCTATATTGAAGCTAAAAACCGGTTTTTATTTTCTTCACGTTGTCAGTTTCAGCAAGTTATGCCCTGTTCAAAGACAATCATTGATCCACATACCTACAACTTGTCAGCGCGGCCCTGCTGGTTTTACAATCGTTTCAATCCTGTAAGGTCGGCTTTGGAAATGTTGCGAGAGATCGCAAGACACCTCGAGACGCCACCGCACATCGCGAGACAACGAAACATCGCGAGACACCGCGAGACATCGCGACACTCGGCAGGACAGCACTGGACAGCAGTCACTGAAATATGAATATAATGCGACGCATTGACGACCACGGCGTGCCGCTGGCGTAAAGTGAGCAATGATGTGTCGCACGGTCCGGCTGAGTGAGACAGATTGGCAGGGGAGTGTAAGAGTATCCCGGACGGGTGAGAACGCTGACAATGCTGGGACTGAGCACCTGCCGAAAATGGTCGGAATATTTATGGTCGAAACCTGCGGCTTCCATTGTTGCGGGCTCAGCTCATGGCGACCGGGAGGGGGGGGGGGAGAGGATTACCCACACTCTTAGAAAAGTTAGTTCGATTGAAATGTTTGCTGCTATGAAACATGAAAATAAGACATTAAATATGGAGTCCGCAACTATAATAATTACTTGACGCACCCTCCAATAATATGCATAAGAATAAATGAACACACAGATGGTTAATGTAGGTAAAACATGTGCTATATGGGCTGTAGTTTCTGTGTCTATGGTCTGTGTTTATGTTTATGGTTTGTTCCCATGTTTTTTACATTTGTAACGACTGAAATTTTGAAATTTGTCAGAAATATTTGCAGTTTTTCTTAAATCTACATAAGCAGAACACATGAACAATGATATCTAAGCATTGTCTTTTGATAATTGCTGCTGAAATGTAGCGTAGCCTCTTAAAATGTAGTTTTTTGAAAACCACTTCTTCATTCTTGAAACGATTAGAAAGCTTACAAGGTAATAAGTCAAAGTTACAGGTAATGGCCCCCGGTGTTACACTGCAATTGATATCTAATTGTTCTGACATCAGTTGTGATCCTCTGGTCTGGAAAACCCATGTAGCAGCGGCTACAGAGCCGTGCATCGGTACTGCGTGCACCCTGTGGGTCGCAGCCTCTCGAAAAACGCACAGATCGTGTGTCGATATACGCTAGACATCGGCCTTGAAGACATTAATCACCTCGGTACACGACACTAATCCAATCAAATTTTATTCTTCACGGATTGGCGCAGTCGGGTGATTTTTACACTGAGCTAGCCTGGCGCCGACAAGTTTACACCTTCAGCAAGTATAACATAGAACGGGTTTCTGCACAATGGAGCGTATGACGAACAAGTGTTCACCCGGATCAGATGTTGTAAGGCTCCTGTTGTCTGTGGATAAAGGGAGACATTGCGACAATGAACTTCATTCACCATCCGCCTCTGACGAATCAATGAAACGTTGGATTGAAAAATGAAAATCTAAAAAATAAATGCGTATACAGGCAAGCTAGCTGTCATATATTTGATAATTTGACTATATGATCATTTTAATCTTTCATAATATTTCTCTGAGCATTTATCTGTTTCTAAATGATGAAATGTAGCACGCAGGACACACTTCTGGTCACAAAAGTCAAGCCATTGCTTTCTAAAACTCCCGTTTATGTACCTATATCTACTCAATTTTTGCATGTGTGTAGTTTACCGCGTTTGATCTCCAAAAAGTCTCAGACAGTTGCATTCGTTCAGTATTGCAAGAAACCTTCTTTTGTAAACCTTAAAAATCGTTCTGAAGTTATCACCAAAATAATTCCCGAAAATTCAAAGTCCAATCACGATCACAGTGATATTTTGTTTCAGCGTCACACCGAAATACCCCATGTCTTGTCAAAGCCTACATATATCCTGTCGGCTTTACTTTACGACCCAGCTCAAAGTTGCAGAGCCTGCAGAAAAGCACAAAGCCTCAGGGCATGCATTGTCACCTTATCTTAGTTGTGAACAACCATCCACTGTCCATGAACGGTCTTGAAGACCTCAAAGAACACTTCGACACCGAATGAGCATGTATCAGAGCGCGCTAACTCTGCAATAAGATAAAAACACAAATCCTACCGAAACTTAACTGCTTCTGTGCAAGCGATCGGACATCATTTCTATGAAAACGGGCGGAAGAATATCAGATAAGGGGGACCAGTCGTCGGATAAAGTGAAATCTTGCCAGAGATCTGTCGAACTAACATGAGTCTGATATCCGGTTTTACTTTATAAAGGCGAGTCAAGGGCAAAGTGCTAAATGAATAGGATCAGGGCTACTGGACTTAACATGACGGAAGACTGGAAAACAATTTCGTCGTCTCTCGACCGGCCAGGCCTTTTTCAAAACGCAGAAGGGCATCACATTTCCCAAAGGGCATCACAAATGGTGACATCACATTTCCCTTACTTTATTTAAATCAATATGGGATGAAACAAAATGCATTTTTAGGTTATTACAGTACCTACTTTAAACGCTAATATGATAATTCACATGAAGTTTTAATTCATACGCAGTCTATCATTCATTCTTTCGTTTAGCAATCATACTTAAACATTTTTTCAGCATTAATTCATAATAAATCCTGCATTATCATATTGCAGGATTTGCCGGTCCCGTAGCTCAGTTGGTTAGAGCGTTGGACTCCGCGTGGTGAGAGCACGCGTTCCCGGTTATGACAGTCCGGGTTCGAGGCGCGACGGGCGCTCGACATTTATGGGCCTCCTGACAGGTATGGTTGCGGTTGGTGGCAGGCCGTAGCCAGGCGCAGTCAGCGAGGGGACCGGCCGTGCGCGGCTTTGTGCGCACGTTAAAACTTTGGACTCTAAATTCTGCCATAAAATCGGAATTGCGCGATCGGAGGGTAGAGGGCAGGGTCATCGCAACAAGCTTCGCTTAGCGGTGGCTCTGTCCTTGTGAATCCTTCCCATCAAAAGGTTCGGACTAAATTTATAAAAAAAAAATCTTGATGGAGAGGCTGATTTGAACCCCAGTGCCAAAGCCACGATACTGCACAGTGCACACTATACAGTATACAGAGTGTCAAACATCCACTAAATGAGCTGAAAAACGTGATTTTATCCAGCCTTGATAGGTACCCATGATATGAGGCCTGATTAAACATGACATAACACACAGTTATTTATAAACACTGTACACACAGTGATCTTTGTGCTCGTATAAGTGATTGAAACATGCATCTTCTATTAATGCGCCGTAATCTACTATACTATTTGTGAAATGAAACTCTGTCTGTCTGTGTGTTTGCACCGTGTAGAGGTGTGCTTTGACGTCGTGCACAGGTCAAACGGTGCGGTCGATGGGGCTGAAATTTTCACAGGGTGTTGATGACGTCACGCGCACGTGCAGTGTCGTGTTTCGAGTCCCGGGGGGTGGATGGGTCGCACGTGGCACGCGCTGGAAAAAGGTGCTTTTTCTCCAAATTTTGGTCGGCTCTCAAGCTTGCTTCAAGGCATCGGCAGCCGGGTTCAATCGCCTTTGACAATAAAATGCATGACGATCGGCGGCGGGTGCCTCTCATTACGGAGCGAGCGAAGCGAGCGTAGTCTTTCCTTAGATTAACGGAAATTTCTGAGTATGAGCGGCCGGCCGGCCGGCCGGCCGTGGTCACGCTTTTGCGAGGCTTATATCTCAGCAACCACTTGACCGATTTACACGCGGTAATTTTTGTAGGGTAGCTTCATTCCTTCTACCAAGTATTGGACTATTCCTGATGCATGTGGGTGACCCCTTATGCACGTGCCACGTGCAAAACGAAGAGGTGTCCGTTTTGTAATTGTTGCAATATCTCGGTAACTACTTGGCCGATTGCGCTGAAAGTTGGCATGTTGGTAGGCACCCACTAGGCACTGCCTATACATGTGCCAGAGTTGGGGTGCTGCTGCACGTGCGCACGTGCAGGGGTCGTTTCCAGATCTCGGGAACGGCTGGACCGATTGCGCTCAAATTTGGTACACGGTTAGGGACCGGTTAGTAGGGTGCCGTGCACAAGTCAGTTGGGACCCATTTTGCACGTGCGCACGTGCAGGGTGCCGCTTCCAGATCTCGAGAACGGCTGGGCCGATTGTGCCCAAATTTGGCACATCGCTAGAGACCAGTTAGTAGGGTGCCGTGCACAAGTCAGTTGGAGGTACCCCCTCGCAATTTCGCACGTGCAAGGCCCACCCTCTCGCTCGCTCCGTTAGTCGCCCCAAAAGGCGTTATACTGGTTTGCAGATTGGCAGCTTATGTATTTTTGATAAACAAAGGCGAATGAAGGTGTTGATTACCGGTAAATAAAGACAGTTTTCAATGCGCTGGCACAAATGCACCGCGTTTGCCGTAATGCGCCACATTTGTCACGAGGCGCCATTTTTGTCGCAAATCGCACAACTTTATCAACTATGGTCCGATAAGCGTGCAATTCGGTGGAAGGAAACATGGCAAAACGACAATTACAAATGTACCATTTTTGTCGCAATGCGCCAC
This sequence comes from Amphibalanus amphitrite, assembly GCF_019059575.1. Classification (NCBI taxonomy): domain Eukaryota; kingdom Metazoa; phylum Arthropoda; class Thecostraca; order Balanomorpha; family Balanidae; genus Amphibalanus; species Amphibalanus amphitrite. The sequence continues at coordinate 135,133 of NW_024882758.1, read as the reverse complement.
ATTTGTCACAAGGCGCCATTTCCATCAAATATGATTAAGAATAATGGAATTACACGAGTAGGAGCACGGTTAGGAACTCTTTTTTATTTTATCAGTTTATCTGATGGTGCTGTGACCTCACATGACCCAGTGGTAGTGGTTGGTGTACTGTGTAGTGGTAGTAGTATTGGTAGGAGTAGCGGTAGGGGTAGTGGTAGTATTAGGGGTAGTGGTAGGGGTAGTGTTAGGGGTAGTAGTAGGGGTAGTGGTAGGGGTAGTAGTAGGAGTAGTAGTAGGGTTAGGGGTAGGGGTAGTAGTAGGGGTAGTGGTAGAGGTAGGGGTAGGGGTAGTGGTAGGGGTAGTGGTAGGGGTAGGGGTAGGGGTAGTGGTAGGGGTAGGGGTAGTGGTAGGGGTAGTGGTAGGGGTAGGGGTAGTAGTAGGGGTAGTGGTAGGGGTAGTGGTAGGGGTAGTGGTAGTAGAAGTGTAGTCCAGGCCGATCCAATGTGACGAGGTGACCTATACGACCTGGCCTGACCGAAGGTGACCTGGCCTGACCCAGTGTGACCAGGGATAACCACCTTGACCTGACTTGACTCCGTATGACCCAAATTTCATACAACTAAGCCCTCAGATTAGTTCTTATGTTCAAAATTTTCTTCTGCACGTTTCCGTCCATATCGCTGATTCCAGACGACTGATCAGTTTAAAGCAAACACCATTCGAAAGCAAATTGGCTGCTGCCGCATTTTATGGCTACGCCGCGAAGCAAGTGGCGCAGCCGCTTGTCTACTATACTATTTGTAGAATGAAACTCTGTCTGTTTGCACCGTGCAGAGGGGTGCTTTGGCGTCGTGCACAGGTCAAACGGTACGGTCGAGGGGGCTGAAATTTTCACAGCGTGTTGATGACGTCACGGGCACGTGCAGTGTCGAGATGCGAGTCCCGGGGGGTGGATGGTTCGCACGTGGCACGCGCTGAAAAAAGGCGTATTTCCTCACAAATTTGCTCGATCTTCAAGGCATCGGCAGCCGGGTTCGACGAACTTTGCAACTAAAATGCATGACGATCGGCGGCGGGTGCCTCTCATTTGCAGATTGGCAAGTAATTTATTTTGATAAACAGAGGCGAATGAACGTGTTGCATTTCGGTAAATAAAGACAATTTTCACTGCGCTAACACAAATGCGCCGCGTTTGCCGTAGTGCGCCACATTTGTCATGAGGTGCTATTTTTGGCGCTAACCGCAAAACTTTGTCAAATATGGCCCGATAACGGTGCAATTTAGTGGGAGGATGCATGACAAAATGACAGGTACAAATGCGCCACTTTTGTCGCAACGCGCCACATTCGTCACAAGGCGCCATTTCCACCAAATATGATGAAGAATAATGGAATTACACGAGTAGGAGCACGGTTAGGAACTCTTTTTTTTAGTTCATCAGTTTATATGATAGTCTGTTGTGACCTCGCATGACCCAGTGGTAGTGGTGGTAGTGTAGTGGTAGTAGTTGTGGTAGGAGTAGCGGTAGGGGTAGTGGTAGCAGTAGGGGTAGTGGTAGGGGTAGTAGTAGGGGTAGTGGTAGGGGTAGTGGTAGGGGTAGTAGTAGGGGCAGTAGTAGGGTAGTGGTAGGGGTAGTGGTAGGGGTAGTGGTAGTGGTAGGGGTAGTAGTAGTGGTAGTGGTAGAAGTAGGGGTAGTGGTAGGGGTAGTAGTAGGGTAGTGGTAGGGGTAGTGGTAATGGTAGGGGTAGTAGTAGTGGCAGGGGTAGAAGTAGGGGTAGGGGTAGTGGTAGTGGTAGAGGTAGTGGTAGTGGTAGGGGTAGTAGTAGGGGTAGTGGTAGGGGTAGTGGTAGGAGTAGTGGTAGTGGTAGGGGTAGTGGTAGTAGAAGTGTGGTCCAGGCCGATCTAATGTGACGAGGTGACCTATACGACCTGGCCTGACCGAAGGTGACCTGGCCTGACTCAGTGTGACCAGGGATGACCACCTTGACCTGACTTGACTCCGTATGACCCAAATGTCATACAACTAAGCCCTCAGAATAGTTCTTATGTTCAAAATTTTCTTCTGCACGTTTCCGTCCATATCTCTGCTTCCAGACGACCGTTTAGTTTAAATCAAACACCATTCGAAAGCAAATTGGCTGCTGCCGCATTTTATGGCTACGCCGCGAAGCAAGTGGCGCAGCCGCTTGTCTATATTACTATTTGAGGAGGGTGCGTCTGTCCGTTACCGAGGTCCCGACTTGGTAGTGCTTTGCGTGGACTACAGGACAGACCGTTGCACCTAGCACGCTGAAATTTGCACAACTTATAGATCAAGGATGCGCGACGTGCCTTTGAGGGGTCTCAGCTCGATCGGATTGATAAGGAGCGCGTGGCGCGTGCTCAAAAAGTGCAAATTCGCGTCATAGACTTTACATGTATAAATCGGCGTGCGAAATCGGGCGAAAACGGCTAATTTTGGCCGACACGGGTCCAGTTCCCGTGCAATATCTTGGTGACCAGGGGTCCGACCGGCACGGGGAAAACAGCATCGTGTACAGAATTGAACGGGCTATTGAATGGTGTGCAATGCAGAGGATAGCACGCGCCACGTGCACCGGAGAGGGCACTTTTATTTGAAAAATTGCGGTTTTTGAGGGATTTTGGAATTAATTTTATTTTTTGGTGACCGTTAAATGGAGCGAGTTGAATCAACGCCTATTTGCAAGAGAAAGGTACCGCCTCTCATATAAAAATTGTGAAAAGCTGATTGATCGAAATCAAGGTGGTGCAAATCACAGGAGAAAATGGTGTTTGTCAATTTTGTGCCACTTTATTAATCACACGGGGTTTGCTGCATAACCTGATACCTTTGGCAATTGAATATGGTACCATTGGATAGAGCATTCAATTCTGTCCAATATTCACTCTTCATTTTCGCATGATAAGCAACAGTATCCTTAAAAATGTAAATGTTCCAAACCATTACATTGTCATTTTTAGCGAAATTCATCGATGGCCCTCAAAAGACTTCACGCCAGTTTTCGAATCATTCTAAAGTAGAACGCATGATAATACGACACGGGCACCTCGATGCGATGTATCTTTTTGTTTTCTTACAAAATGCTTGGCCGTCAAAAGGCAATCGAACGAAATGGATATCTACCAACCAAATCGACACAGACCAACCCAATACCCACGGGTCAAAAAATCCCCCCTTGGCGTTGCGGAGCACGCGGGTAACCCTAGTGATTCCATCATTTGTTAGCTAGGCATAAAACAATAGTAAAACTCAAACGGTGCAGACGTGACGGCAATTCAACGAAGTGATGCTACTCCGTTCATGATGAGAGACAACAGTCATGCACTGACTTTAATGAAATTGATTACTACGAAATAAGTAGATGATGAAGTGATTTGCAAGGCTAGAAACAAGAAGATGCCATTAGCTGGGAACTAATGAATCTTATTGAAAATACAGTGACGCTTGGGGTGCCTGTCTAGAATTACACGGAAATAAAGCAGAGAAATATTGCGCAAATACAAATCTTGCTTGTCAGCAGAGGCATTTACGTGCGAATTAAATTTCAATGTTCATGCGTGCCGACTGGTGTTGGCCGTTTTTTGTGATATTGTGACAATCGTTCACCTATTTTTGATAAAGAAAAAGAAAAGTCACTGGGGTAACTGGTCAAAGATTAGCATGGTTGTCTTCAAATCCAACGTACAAACAGATAATGACAGAGCAAATAAAATTTTGAAAATTTGCTAGTTATCTGACTTAATTCAATCCTTCACAGTTCATCTAATTAAGGTTATTTTACCAGCAGACTTACTTTGGCAATTACCTAAACAAACTCCTAGTTTAATGTTAGGCACTCTTTGACCATGAAACCACCGATATTATGTCGGAGGATAAAGTTACTCACAAAAATACATCAAAATATATTTTTCAAAGCCTCCCTCCGACCCCTCGTTCTCCTATGGGGCCCTCGAACCCCCTTCAGCTCCCACGCTATGCTGCGCCGTATCGAGTCCGTCGTAGCGTCGGGGGCGGCACCGCCTCCACTAATCGTCTCGGCCTGTGGGAGCCCGACATGCAGCGATGCCGGTCGGTCGGTATGGCGGCGGTGGGTAGCGCCAGTCGCCGCGTCAGCTCACCGCCGCGCGGAGGTGCCGAGTCGGGCCGACCTGCGCCGCGCCGCTGCGAGCCGAGCCGAGCCGCCGAGAGCCGAGCCAGGTGCCCACAGCCGCGCCGGACCGAGCAGACAGACGCCAGCAGCGTCAGTGTGTGCCAGCTATGCCGAGGAGAAGCGGGGAGCGGGACAAACACGCACAGGTAACGGGGGAACATGGCCGCCGGCCGCCGCCGCCGCGGGCATATTTACGTCTGGACAACGAGTTGCGGGGAAAAGTGCCGATTGTGTTGCAGTTTTAGGAGCCGATGATTAGGCTGGATTTTTGGGTTACTTTTTCGTTCTGATTCATGTATTTCATAGTGTTTGGCTTTTGAATATTTTAGTTCTTTCAGATAAATATTACTTGCCTTACAACTTTTGTAAAAACGTTTCATTTTTTTATAAGCCGACGTTCAGAGTCCTAAAAATACATCACCACTACAATCAATGTAAACAAACAAATGAAGCACCACTTGGCTCTGTTCCAAGGCCATTTTTTAGTTTATCTGGTGGTTTTCTTCTGAATACCCTGGTTTTCTTGCTCTTGTACGTCGTTTTGTTGGATGTTTTGAATCCCTTAAGATTGACTTATATCATATTTAAGAAGCATGTTGACTGAAAACAATCTGAAGTATCCAGGAGGCTGACAGAGGTCCTGACTACTGAGCAATATCAATATCAAGTTGAACAAGTTATGAAATTTTGGTTGATAAACGCAAGTTGATCGGGCTCATATATCAGCAAGAAAAAGTAAAATTAAAAGAGCTTATTGTCCAAAAACAAGCTATAATATTGCAGACCTTGGAGCAATACTGAAGAGCACGCTGAGCAGGATCATGCCAGAAAATGTTGACTGATGAGCGCATATTGATGTATTGGTATGAATATTGAATGATAACTTACAACAGCAAGATAAATTAGTGCTAACTATCAAGTTAAAATCTAGAATGAATGGACTTGGGCAGTTTTACTATGCTTAGATGCTATGCAGATTGTAATGTGCATCAGGTACTCAGTGTCTGGCAAATGAAACAGGCGATCATTCCATTGCTACTGGAGGAGAAAGCTTGGATCACTAAATCCACTTTATGTTGATTTTGATGTTAATCATCATCACTGTATTTCTTGAAAAAAGGATTGTAGTAAAATTGTCAATGTGACAATCCATGCATTGCAACAATGTGATCATATTATGTGTTCATAGGTAGTCATTCGTGATAGTCATTATTGGTCCAATATACAATGACAAAGCTCTCAGTCTCAGCGTTTCTTCCTGTGGATGGCCAGCAGTGACTCAAAGCTTAAAAGTATTAGTTTTCTTCACAGGGCTGGGATAAACAGTACTGAGGGTAATCTTCCACCAAGGAACTCCACTTTGACATGGTATGAGATGTAGGCACAAGTAGGTAGGTGCTCAGTTCCTATACTTCCTATAGTCAGTAGTTGCGTATGTTTACCTAAGATCAGATTGTTAGTTTTTTAATTTGCCAAAAGTCCATAAAAATGTGACCTGAGCAATGAGCATACCTGAACCTGACTAACCTGACAGCTGACCTAACCTCAATCATCACACATTTGCAGCCTACCCAAGACCTGCATGGCAGTAGCACCCAGTTATAGGTAGGTACTCACCCTAACTCAATCGTACCTGTTAACCTCCAACTTGCCAAAAGTTAGCTCACATTGCCACGCTGTGTCGGAAACAGTCAACTGAGGAACTGGCTCATTGGGTGGCTGGTGTGAGACTGTGCATTTAAAGTGTTTCTTCTCTGAAGCTGCTCTGCACTGCTGTATGTCATGTTAGATGCTCAGAAAATGTGGGAAATGATTACTAAGCTACTTTAGTGCTTTGTTAATGTTCGAGACATGAACAAGTACAGATCCTGCAGGGTACAGCTATGAGTTAGGTGCTAACTGCTAGGTGAGTATGTTATGTGAATGTGCTGTTCCCTGTTTGACCGTAAGTATAACTACAAACAAGCACAGGGTCACAGTTATATTCAATCTCCACATAAACATACAACAAAAGCGGCCATATAGCCTAACTCCGAACACACCACAGATAACTTAAGCCTTTGAAGGCACAAAAATGTTTTGATTAACAGGACAGGTTTACAATATATCCTCTGTCCTCTGTCCTTGGGGGATCTTGCTGCCAAGTTGAGGTACGATGACTGAACTTCAGGATTGATCAACCTTTTCTTTGCCACTGCTTATAAACGAGAAAGACCAAATGCTTGTTTGTAAACTGCGTTGAAAATTTAATGATCCACCTTCAATTCTGACATGAAGGCACAAATGAAATAGTTCCCTCTTCTTTTGGAATACACAAAGCAAAATATTTAATAAATTTTAGTGGATGGACAAGAGCAATTAGTATAGCTTTCCCTCAAGTTAACTTCTTGTTCTGGCACTGTTGATGAATTACACTGACGCTTATTCGCTTCATATTTTGTAACAAACGCGCTAAAACTGCAATATTACAGCACTATATGCTTCTTGACAAAATGCAATAGTATTAAAAATTTAGCCCTGATGGCATTCATTCTTGGTGGAAACGTAATTACAAAATATTTTGTAGTAACTATTAAATTCCGGCCGAAAACAGTGCACGATTTAAAAAAGAATCATTCCAATGGCGGTCCATTCTTGCGGTCCTGAAATCGCCACTATTTCCGGCCTCTCCAACGCAACTCGTTGTCCAGACGTAAATATGCCCGCCGCGGGGGGCGCCCTGCGTCCCCGCGACACTGGGGGTGGCGGCCGCGGCCGGCTGTTGTGTCGCGGCGGCCGCCGAGAGGTGTTGGTGCGAGATGACTGGTGCGGTGTGGTGTGGAGGTGAACCCAGGCGCTGTGTTCGTGCGGGTAACAGGTAGGAGGAGGTGATACTGCCCCTTGGTGGCGAGCTTTGATATTCCTTCTGGCATAGCCTCTTGGAAATTTGAATTTTCCCAAATTGCGTTGGGCTGTCATAGCCCCAGTTAAAGATCTTCTGAACACTGGCAACGCTTATGTTTTCTACATCTCATTGTCAGCTATCAACGGCATTTGCCTTTCGCATCTGAAGGTGCTGTGAAACCTCCCGCGGTACTCGGCACTTTGCAAAGTCATTGCGAAATAACAAAACCACCGTCAGTCTCTCAGTTACTGTCGGGTCTTGTCCTCTTGCCAAAACATTGCTGTGTGGGCTGTCTCCCGCCTCGTCGCCAGATTTCTGAAAACTCTCTGCATATATCCCTGCTAGGGCTGCACTTATAAACACGTGTCTCCCTACAGAGGACCTCCCGCACTCACCGGTGCTGTTCCCCATCAGGACTCCTCCCTGCCGACCAGGTCAAACAATGCAGAACAACGCGCTAATGACGGCAAAAAGCCCTCTGCACATGTAAACACGACAAAGCGGTGCGGTCGCTTATGAAATTGGCCGTGTCTGCCGTCGCCAGTCGAGCCGACAGCCGTGTGCTGACTGGACGGATGTTGCAGCTGACGTTACAGTTGATGTTGCAGTTGATGTTGCCGACTCGGGAGTTGGATGTCACACATATGCCGACGCCTGTCGTCTGAGTGTGGTCGGCGGGTCGAGGTGGCCGTGCCAGACGGATGTTGAGCACAGAGGTGGCATAGATGACAGCTTGTTGGCAACTGTGAAGGGAAAAAGTCGGCGGTTAGGTCATTATCACTATCTTAGAGTCCAGACGCAGTTAACAATTTCTAGCCTGGTTTGTAACCAGATCTAGGCAATGTCTGGGTATGTGCGTAAACTTCTAAAATGCTCCACAGAATTGAGGGGACGTTTTCCAAAATAATTGTGGCCAAAATAGCGAATATCGGACGCGTAAGGAAGGTGCCGAAAATGCCGACACGGCCGAAGGCCCACATAGTGACCTGAGCTATGGGCGACTCATGAGGAAATCGCGCTGGACGGTTGGCTCTCCCACACAAAACGGACATATGCACTGCACCCTTTCTCAAAACATTGCCCGAGCAGTGGACAAGACGAATTTTGTTCCGATGAAACATGAGGAGCATCTGAATTATGAAACATCTGAATTAATAGAAAACTTATTGTGGTAGGCACTTACTGCTGAGCGTCGAGCGTCATTTAGTTAAGTTTTCAGGTCGAAATAAGTCACTTGCATGTAAAATCTTATTGTCGTTTATTCTCCAAACTTTTTTCAAGAGGCATCATTCCATGCAAGAAACTAGCTGAGCCTTCTTTTGGTATGCATGATCTATCTCACGCGACATGTGTCTTGTTAAAAGTGAGCGTTTTACTTTAAAGCTGTATCATGTAACAGAATGAGACATTTTATTAAAGCCCATCATGGAACTATATGTCTGTGTCATTTGTAAAGGGCTTTCAGGCACAAAACATGTTTGAGAGAAACGAAGAAAATTGGAAGAATACTTAGTTCGGTTTAAAGTTGTGCAATCAATGAAAAAGCATTTTCCCCTATCACAATTACTTCAAAATGCTGCACCATATTACAGACAACTTTGTGTATGTCTTGAAAGATAATCTTCGTTCGCAGAAAAAAACTTTGACGGAAATTTTCTCCTCTCGCTTGTATATTGAGATTCGCTCAGAGAAAGGATTCAAGCATACCTTGGCTTTTTGGAAGAGGCTCATGATGCCTGATTGCTGTTATTATTTTGTGACCATAAGTGCAGATGTTATTTGCATGTAAAATGGAGTCAGTCTACAGAAGCATGACCGTTAACCGTCAATCATGAGCTGAGCAATCATTCATTAAAAAATGCTGCACAATTTAAAATTGGCCATTTGATTATGTTTTTCTTCTTGTCTAGATTTCACGCAGAATGCCTACCAACTTGTCGATAGACTACTCATATCTCACATAACATAATTGCAGTTTTTCATAAACTTATAATTTATATTGCTGACAAACAGCAATAAGGCAGCGCATTTCGATATTCGTGTACTCTATTCGTGTTTGCACTCTATGCTGCAAACATTGCAGCATGCGTAGTAAAACGCTTATTACGAGCGAGCGAGCGCAGCGAGCGAAGTGAGTCTTTTCAATATAGCGGAGAAATCTCAGTATGAGCGGCCCGGCCCGGCCCGGCCCGGCCCGGCCCGGCCCGGCCCGGCCCGGCCCGGCCTGTAACGCTTTTGAGAGGCTTATATCTCAGCAACCGCTGGACCGATTGGCCTGCGGTCTTTTTTGTTGGGTAGCCCCATCCCTTCTACCCCGTAATTGACTACTTTTGACACACCTCAGTGACCGTCGTGGCACGTGCCACGTGAAAAGCCAAGGGTGTTCAAGCTGTTTTGCAAAAGTAGTGATTTTGAGAGGCTCATATCTCAGCAGCCGCTTGGGCGATTGACTTGCTGTAATTTTTGTAGGGTAGCAGCATCCCTTCTACCCAAAATAGGATACCCTCGATGCATGTGGGTCACCCCCAGTGCACGTGCAAAATACAACAATGAGAGGTGCCAAATTTGTTCCCATTTCAGTAACTCGGTAATTACTGGGGCGATTTCGCTGAAACTTGGCATACAGGTAGGCACCCACCAGGCAATGCATTCCCATGTGTTGCGGTTAGGGTGCTACTGCACGTGCGCACGTGCAGGGGGCGTTTCCAGATCTCAAGAACGGCTGGGCCGATTGCGCTCAAATTTGGTACACGGCTGGGGACCAGTTAGTAGGGTGCCGTGCAAAAGTCATTTTGGACCCCGTTTGCACGTGCGCACGTGCAGAATGCCGCTTACAGATCTCAGGAACGGCTGGGCCGATTGCGTTCAAATTTGGCACACCGCTAGCGACCGGTTAGAAGGGTGCTTTGCGCAAGCCCGTTGGAAGCACCCTCTCGCCCTTCCGCACGTGCAGGGCTCACTATCTCGCTCGCTCGTTCTTCGCCCAAAAGGCGTTTTACTGGTAGTATTCATTCTATATGTGAAATAAATGACGTCTCGCCATGCACGTTCGCGTAAACTCCGTTCACGGGTAGCGTAATGGTGCGCCTGCCGCCCGGCTGCAGTTTCGGTGTGACGAAGTGCCGGCACGCGTGGTTGCACTGCACCGTGTCGCCTGCCTCATGATCGGCGCCAATCGCAACGGCCTTGTGGGGGACGAGCCGGCGAAATTGATGGGCCCCCAATCGGTGTAAATCACCAGTGATTATTTTCACTGCCCTAACGATCAATTAATGTCAGACTCACTAGCGGCTGTGGAGTTTGTATCGAAGTTGCTCGACTTCGCTGCCAGCTGAAGGGAATTCCGCTTAAATAAATCATACCCCCAAACGGGTTTCAAGAGCAAGCGCTAACTTTTGTTATGGAGCTTATGTAACTATGTTCTAGTCATATCTGGTAAATAAGCTAATTATCAAAAGAACCCGAGACACAAAGTTAATTTATTTTACACGATGTTGGGAAATATGCCCAACATGGTCCAACACACTCTCCGCTTTTTGCTGCCATGGAGTTTCTTTCTCCCCATAACCTGATAAGTGGAATGGACTCAGTTTGTCCATCCAGACATCAACATGTAGAAGTTATTTGCTTTTTCCAGCGGCTCCTTTTGATCGCAGCTAACCTAAACAAAAACACACAGTAAAAAATGGGTCCCTGTCATGCAGATCAACTCGAATAATACACAAATCATACCGGCGCCTGACCGATCCGGCTACCTTTGACCACTCTCGAGCCACGCCACTCGTACTTGATAAACAGTCGTCACAAATCACACCCAGGGAGCGGGCTGGGCGACGACACGCCGCCGCCGCCACCTGAGCTAGCTCGCTGAGTAATCCGCCACCGACAGACACCGATCAGCAGTCATCCTTCTCAGTCGCCGGCGGGAGGCGTGCGTCAATATTTACACCCCTGACCGGCCACCGAATCAGTCACACTGCTCCAGAGAGCCAGCCCGCTCCGAGCGAACTCGACGCGGGCCGCCCGGCCCAGCCGAGCGCGGCCGGTTATTCCGACCGGACCAGAAAGATTGATGCGTCGCCCGCTGTTTCCAACATAAAATCAGTGTCGTTTTAATGGCTGGTCATTTGTTATAGCCACGGTAGCGCTTAACCGGCAATAATTCAAGCCCGCACGCGCACGTGGAGGGCCAGGGCAGGCTAGACGCGTGCTAGACGTTTGGGAGATCATTCACAGAGGTGAGATCATAAAACGCGAGGCGTGAGAGGCCGGCTGGCTCATTTGTTTATTTTATTACCTTTTAATTATCGCAGGGTGTCAGCTATGCGGTCATTCGGGGGCAGTAAAGCTCGTGTTACAGAGATACGTCTCAATGATCGGTCTGTGTCCCCATGGTATCATTCTTCTGTTTAAAACGTAATAAATAGGCCCACCGGCCGATCCATCATTGTGTGGCGGCGCGAGCCACCGACTGACTCTCCTCTCTGCCGCCAGGGTCGCTAGCGTCACGCGGCGCCTGCCGTACGCCATCTTCGACCGACGGTGCGTGACGTCACAGCGAGGGTCAGGCGGCCGGCGTCCGATTGGTGGGTGCCAGTCACGTGCCGGCTGGATTGTTGATACCGGGAGGAGCCTCGCGCGGCCGGACCGAGCGCCGGCACGAAAAATTATTTCCATCCAATTCACCGAAAATTAATCACCGATGAGTTCGTTTCTGATGAACTCGGGTCCGTACGTGGACCCCAAGTTTCCGCCGAGTGAAGAGTACAGCCAGGGGAGCTATATTCCGCACAGTGAGTACTACATACCCCAGCACCAGCACTATGGCTACCCGGCCGCTCAGGCCCACCTGGGCTACGGACGCGAGAGTGTTGCCTATAACCCGAGTGCTGCCGCCGCCGCCGCCGGCTACTACCAGAACTCATTCATGCACCCGGCCCAGCATATGGGCGCGCATACAGTGCCGGCTCTGCCGAACCCGTCGCCGCCGACGCAGCCGACGCTGCACCGTTCTCCGGTGCCGGTGAGCTCGCCGCAGCCGCCGATGGGCGGCGCGCTGCTGACCTCTCCCGGTGGCCCGATGACCGGTCACCCGGGTCAGCACGGCGGTCCGGCGACCCAGCACGGCGGCCAGGGTCAGGAGAGCCACTCAGACGGCTGCGACGAGAATGACACGGGCGAGGAGCAGGAGGGCAGCGCCCGCGTCATCTACCCGTGGATGAAGAAAATTCACGTGGCTGGAGCTGGCGAATGGATCAAAAGTGAGTACCCGGGCGGTTTGGGTGGACGGGAGGGAGTGGGATTGGGAATTGTACTAGAAAGTGGGGGGGGGGGTGTCTATCTCTGCTGCTCAGTTTTGCCTGGCTAGATTCGTATATGGTGAGAATGAGATGGTAGCACGAAACCATGTTATATGCGCAAGTCCAGGGTGTAAATGAAGTGCCGTTCTTCTGTAAGGGACGATGAATAGCGTTGATGTTGTAGCAATTCTGAGTAGGTGCTTTTTGTTGGATAAGGAGAAATTGGCACTCAAAACACAAAATTATAAACTGTAATAAAGTTTTTGCTTCTTGTAAATGCACCTTTTCAAGATTCAGCTCATGATAATTGCTGTCCATTTACGAACAAGAAATCAAGAGCATTTTCTGAACAAGTAATCAAGTTCACTTAGTGACCATTACTATAATCGTCTGGAGAAAACACATACCTGCGTTCACTGGCGTTAAGGTTGAAGTTGTTTTGATTTTTATTTATTGATGCTTTTAATGGCACATCCCTATCCGTGAATCACTCAGGATCATTCAGGTTTTACATAAGAGGCGCCCACCCATTTTTTCTACGTCCTTGAATCTAAGACCCCATATTCGGCTGACGTCAAAGGAATTCCGAAAAATTCATTTTCAATGGATCAGGTGAATGGTCCGATTCCTTCGAAAGTGGTTCCTTCAAAAGTTTTGAAAATCAAAACGTTATACCTCTGTTTAATTTACTAATTCTGTATTCTTAGATTTATTAGAATGACAGACCGCGGCTAGAAACATTTGGCTACCTGCTAATTATTCCGATCGACCTCTTTCGCAAAAAAGGCTGCATGCAATTCAAATGCTTGAGGCACACCCATGTCTTGTCCGACGTTTTTCATTCAGACTATTTAGAATATCTTGGCCAGTGGGAAAAGTGCACGTTGTTTTTACTGACTCTGCTTTCAATTGTTCCCCGTTAGACCATTATCGCCGAGTTTTGTGATCTAATTAACCTCTGCGTCTCATCATCTATGAGGGCTCTGCCATTCTTTTGAAACCACCCCTAGGCCTCAATATGCCCTTTCGGTTCGTCCCTTTCGTTCGGTTTAGGAGAGGAATTAGATAACGGAATGGGAGCTTGTGCCATAAGTGGAACTGGCCAATATAACGTATGGCATGAGGCCAATATTTGCCTGAAGCCGTTGCCGTGACCTTTCACAACAAAGGATTCATGGCTGAATCTGCTGCCCGCTCGTTACTGTACGTTTTATACGATGATCCATTAAATATGATCATGAACAATCAATGCTGCGAAGCTAAGACTCACAAAATGAAAGGTGATTTATGGCCGACGGAATTTTTCTTTTTGTTGTGACGGTTCCCTACCAAACTGGTGAGGGGAGGGAAGGAGGATCCACTAAAGCTGTGGGCCTGTGGCCATCCTATTTTTCGGGTGTTCATTTCTTTTCAGGCAATATCCTAAGCGTCTTGCTAAAAGCTGTATTTTAAAGGGTGCATCACGGCCGGTCACCAGCAGTGCTTTTCCACTCATGAAGCCGGACGCCTTTGTGTAAATATGCTCAAACCTACTATTCAAAAATTTAGTTGGGAACCGTCTCCGCTATGTAATCTCAGTTGGACCTAGATAAGTCAAAATTTTCACTGTTATTTTATGACTGTTGTGGTAAAAACCCCGGGGTTTTACCACAACAGTCAACACAGTAACAGTACCATAACTAGCTTGGTTATCGTATTTACTTTTTACATGCTATTTTTGCTTATGGAAAAGAGTATTTGAAAGTTTGGCTTTATGAGCTGATCTCATCAAAAAACTTGCCGACAAATTGTTTCTAAAAATTGCAGCGTCAAGCCGCTCTAAATCTTTTATTTCTATCCATGAAAGGTGAGAGCAATTGTTTTAATGATATTTAACATTTTTCTTCTATCCACGCAACATAAAACAGCGAAACATATTCTTGAGTAAAAGAAATTAATGTGAAAATTGTGGGCTGATCGTCGCCGCCATAAAGAACATGTTCTCTGATTCCCTTTCTCCATATCCACACCTAGCCAGTCTGCCCTCCCGCTGATCCTCTCTCTCTCTCTCTCTCTCTCTCTCTCTCTCTCTCTCTCTCTCTCTCTCTCTCTCTCTCTCTCTCTCTCTCTCTCTCTCTCTCTCTCTCTCTCTCTCTCTCTCTCTCTCTCTCTCTTTCTCTCTCTCTCTCTTCTCTCTCTCTCTTCTCTCTCTCCCTCTCTCTCTCTCACTCTCTCTCTCCCTCCCTCTCTCTCACTCTCTCTCTCTCTCTCTCTCTCTCTCTCCCTCTCTCTCTCTCTCTCACTCTCTCTCTCTCTCTCTCTCTCTCTCTCTCTCTCTCTCTCTCTCTCTCTCTCTCTCTCTCTCCGGTGACATCTGCTCGACGGCGGCGGCCGAAGCACCAGCACCAGCCTCCTACCGGTGGTGCTCTCCACCGCCGCCGCCGCCCGGGCCATGTATCACCACCGCTGGCAGGCCTGTCGCCATTTGCAACTGTCTCACGGGCCTCTCAACCGGCCTCCGTCCCTCCCCCGTCCCGTTCCACCGCTGCGCCACCTCCACAGCAGAGCTATTCTATTTTTGTGATGGAAATACGGTGACACCGGGACCGCGCAATGTGTGCGTGTGTGGACAGTTCGGTGTCAGAAAGGCACACACCGGATGTGCGGAGGCGTATATGACCGTTCGCGGCACACACAGCGCACAATGGTGCACAGAGGGGCGCATAAGAGCCGTTCGGTGGATCCATTCACTGGCTAGTGGCCCACGGTAGCGCTGTTGTCAAGCCGTTCATCAAGGAATGCCTCAGCTGTTACTGGTCCAACATGTCGCGCCTGGCCAGCCGTGTGACACTATTAATGCGGTGTCAATTTGCACGCGACACGGCGCCGTTTGCCAAAGTCAACATGACCCCATTGGAGCCACTGGCAGCTATGCAAAAACCATCTGCATGATGGGCATCGAGGGGCGTGTTTACGCATACGGCTGCAACAAATGTGGAGAACTCACACCGGCGGGCCGCGCTGCTCGTCTTCGTGACGTATCGGCGACATTTGCGGCGCGATCGGTGCGTCTTGTACGACTCATGTGGAGTCAGATGGACCGCGCCAGCCGGGCCGGGCGGGAAAAATTACCCGGAGAGTGCTCGAAATGGGTGTGTCTCAGATGGGGTCACAGGAAGTGAACAGGTGCTACCACCCGAGAGCACGTTCTCGGGGATAGACCCATGCCTCTGGAAGAGAGGACCAGGGCCAAGTGATGATTTTATGCAGCCGTATTAAGTCCTAAATGTCACATTCCAGACCCAGTTCATGTCTTGTAGTTCATATTCGTTCATCCTATCCTCATGACGCATAATTTGATGACGTTTGGATGGGCCGGCGTGCTGGCGTTTATAAAAAATGTACCTGTTATTAATTTCGGTTGTCTAGGTCGTCAAATGCTTATTCGCATCTTGCATAAAACACTTTTTAATGTGACTGGGTGTCAGTTCCAAATTCAATTAAGTTATTTGACACTGTGATTACGTGAGGTATTATGCTAGCCACATTTACGAGGCTTTCGTTAAAAGCACTAATTGTTTTCGGTAGGTAGGTACTCAAGACATCACTAATTGCTAATTGTTACCTAGCCACGACTTAATGCTGCTCAATATTTTTTGTGCTCTCCAGTTTGTTTTATGGTCATAATTTGACTTTGCATTAATTTTTAGGTAAATGGATTTATCATAACCTGGCCGCAAATCTTTATGTGAAACCATCTTAATACAAGGCATAAACACACAACCTGTTCGGCAGTGGCGTGATTCTCATACATACATGCGGAGTGCCTAAATATACGCGTAATACCCGGGTGATCATTTTGGAGTGTGACACATGGACGATTTGTTAACACTTAGCAGAAACAAGTGAAACATCATTGGAAAGGCAATTGCTGGACATTTGATGTGGACTGTGGAGCAAAAAACAAATTCGTTCCGCTTCTCTTACGCTCAGTGCAGGCGCTCGAAATGACCACCCTGCCCTCGGATTGGCACTGGGAGCGGTATGCCAATTGATGTTGCAGGCGAATTAATCCATCATATTCCTGTTACCCCAATGATTAGAACCTGAGGTGGCAATCAAGCGATTTTTTTAAACTAAAAATTATAATATAACTAGATCATCTTGTCCAAGAAAGACAAGAATAAGAAAGAAAGAAAGAAAAAAAGAAAGATAAGAAAGAAAGAAAGAAAGAAAGATTAGAGCGCTGGACTCTGCGTGGTGAGAGCACACGTTCCCGGTTATAACACTCCCGGGTTCGAAGCGCGACTGGCGCTTGACATTTATGGGCCTTCTATGCGGTGAATGGCATACCGCTCCCAGTGCCAAGCCGAGCTGCGTTGCCCGAAACAGGGTGATCATTTCGAACGCCTTCCCTGAGCTGAAGAGAAGTGAAACGAATTCGTTTTTTGTTTCATATCAAATGGTCAGCAATGGCCTTTCCAGCTATGTGCCACTTTTCTCTGCTGCAAGTGTGAACAAAGCGTGGTGATCATGTGTTATTTTATTTCATTCTCGAGGGGTCACCCTGCGGTATTTGTGTATTCTCCACGTAGTGCCACCTTAATTTTCTATTGTTATAAGCTTGAATTTTATGAAGACTATCAACAAGATCTATTTACCATTTCAGACATTCAAATCTTCAACATACCTATCCAGGCAATATATGTCCGGTCAAATAGATGAATTACATGAAAGGATAATGACTACGTTTCCATGACACATCTAAATCGATTTAGCGAAATTTCACGAGCGTTTTTCTCGGAAACTATTTACCTTATGCAAAAAATGAGTGTATATGTTACAGGGAGTATGCGATTTCAGTTAGTTTGCAACGACCCTAGGGTGGTTGTAACCTCCCTGAACGACCAGTTTGTTTGCAACGACCCTAGGGACGTTACAAAATAACTGCTCGTTCCGGGACGTTGTAACGAAACTAGGGTCGTTGCAACCTCCCTAGTTAGTATGCAACGAACCTAGGGTTGTTACAAAATAACTAGGCAGTTTAAGAATTCATAGAGTCTTATTTCACATGAGGGCCGTCAGCAATCTTGTCCATTGAAAATCTTGTTCAATCTAGTTCATTTAAAAAGAAAAGAAGAACAAAATTTGAACATTCAGCTCAGGAGTATTTCACAACGGCCATCTAGTACA
Organism: Amphibalanus amphitrite; assembly: GCF_019059575.1. Taxonomy (NCBI): domain Eukaryota; kingdom Metazoa; phylum Arthropoda; class Thecostraca; order Balanomorpha; family Balanidae; genus Amphibalanus; species Amphibalanus amphitrite. The sequence goes on along the minus strand of NW_024882758.1, from coordinate 117,626 downwards.
CATTTTGTGCAGATTAGGTGCACATTTGGTGCAGATTTGTTCAAATTAGATGGGCATTTGCCAGGAAGCCCTTCGTAAAAACGGTTATTATCCGCTCGTTTCCAGTCTTTTTCTGATTGTTAACGTTCAAACATGTGAAATGATGATGGTCCCATGCATTATAGTGGATGTCAAGGTCACGTGAAGGTCAGGTCAAGGTCATTGACCTTTGATGACTTAGTTCACTTCTTCTGGGTTCATATATTCTTTAGGCTAGTTTTTGGAGCTGATTTCGAATTTAGTACCCATTTGAACATTTAAGAAGTAATTTTGGCGCCTTCGTACCATGTCACGAGGCTGTCAGTGGTGGTTGACACCTACTATGGACAGCTAGCAAGACGCCTACTGGTTGACCTGACCTGACCTGACCTGACCCGACCTGACCCAAAAACATCAAGACATCATCGGTGATCAAAGCTAACATGAAATTCGTGATCAGCGCACCGAAAAACCTCGTAACAAGCTAACTCTCCAAAGTTTTAACAGGTCCCGATTTTCCCGACTTCTGAGTCCCTGACCTGACCTGGAAAGTCACCAATAACCTAGCCCCGCCATGTGCGTTTGCAGCTAGCAAAACACCAATAAGGGCGAGAGTTAACCCTCGCCCGCACATGCCATTTTCCCATCCTAGAACGCACATGGGGGGGGGGGGGGTTGCCACCCCCCCCCCGCGCCATTTCGTTCCTGTTGGAGATAGAGCTTCGCGGTAAAGACCAAAAAGATTCTTTGGGAAGAAACAAATCCAATGATACCCAGTTTTACCTTCTCAGGTCAGTCATTGACCTTCCAGGCCAGGTCAAACTAAAAAATGTTGCTGTTTTGGGTCACCGTTGGATATCAAGTGCGCTGCTTATCATATAGCGATGACGATGCCGTTTTCTGGTGCCCAGCTAGCTAGAACCTCTTTGTCACACTACCCGACCAGATTTTTGCTGCTGAGGTCATTTCAGGTCAAGTTAGGTCGAGGTCAATGATATGTGTTTGTATGTCTGTGTGTGTCTGTGTGTATAATGATGTGTGCACCGATTGTTTGTGTTCCTATTACATGAAATCATGATCTGAGAAGCTTTCACCAATAATGCAGTCAAAAAACTTCACGAAAAGTAAATTCAGCTTGCCTAAAACGCAATTATTTTAGATGACCTAGGTTGACCTTAATCCTGACCTTGACATCTGTACATCGTCGAACAACATGTTCCATGATAGGTGGGAGCCGGGAGGTAAGACTGGCAAAAAAGTCCAAAATCAAGGTGTCAAAAGCTCACAAGGCCCATAGCCAACGCAAGATGTTGAGAATTGGCCATTTGGGTCATGACGACCTGAAAAACAAGGTCATATCTCCGAAACCAAAAACCACAAAAACTTGAATTTTTAGTGAACATCTAGAAAGGATAGAGGAGCAGCTATACCAAAAATCAGGCTTCTAGCTCTAAAAATGTTGAGTGCAGAGCAGAAAGACTACCTGGGGGAGTGGCAACCACCCCCCATGTGCCCCCTGTGAAACGAGACTCGATGATTTCTTAAACTCCCTAGTTATTTTGTAACAACCCTAGGTTCGTTGCATACTAACTAGGGAGGTTGCAACGACCCTAGTTTCGTTACAACGTCCCGGAACGAGCAGTTATTTTGTAACGTCCCTAGGGTCGTTGCAAACAAACTGATCGTTCAGGGAGGTTACAACCACCCTAGGGTCGTTGCAAACTAACTGAAATCGCATACTCCCTGTAACATATATATGGTTTTAGCTAGCATCTAATCCTATATTTACATTTTAAAATTACGCCTAAATGCTACGATGGAGCAAATCCATTTTTCAAAATCGGCTTAGCTTGTACCATGGAAACGTAGCCAATGTGGTGGATAGTGGCGAAACGCCTCTCCATCTCGTGCACTCTTCAAACATCCAGCTCAATGTGGTCTGTCGGTGCACCACATGATCATTTTTTCACGCATGTGTGCTTTGGACAGAGCTAGCAAAAATATGATTTTTAAAGAATGGTAGTCATGTGTCTTAAATGTGTTGCTCATGTAGCACGATCAGTTCACAGCTTCACAAGTGGCCGATAAGCTGAAAAAGATAGGCGAGTCATTACTGGCCCAGTCTCGGGATTGCCCCTTCCCGTTTGCGCCCGGTGCAGTGCACCTATCTCGTCATGACTTGCATCTCATGACTGGACGGGCCCAGTTTCTGACCCAGTGTCCGTCTGAAGTTGCCGCTTTGGCCAGGACGTCGGCGGTACCTTTCAGCTATGGTCGAAACACGCTCTCCTTTGAAGGCAGCCATGCTGGACCGACCAGCGGCAGGCCGGCCGGCTCCACACTTCACTGACCATGCGTCCCGTGTGTCAGACATAACACAGGCGCGCGTCCAGGGCCGGCTCGGTACGCGACACGTTCCACCGAGCCCGCGACCGGTGGGCGGTGTGAAACCCACTGGAAGCTCGGCCCGGCCCGGCTGGAGTGGCGGTCAGCGCTGGTCATTTTCCCCCTCAGTAAACAGTCATTACGGTCGAATTTTGGCCGGTCATCACGGCTCCAAGGAGACCGACTGTAACGGTGCGAGCCGGCGGCGGCAGCGCCCCGCCCCGCCCCGCTCCGCCGCCGCCCCTCCCCGCCGGCCGGGGGACGGCGAAAACATGGCTGCCCGACGTCCCACCGCCGCGCCGCCGCCGCCGCCGCTGCTCCTGCCGGCGGCGGTGGTGGCGGTAGGGGAGCCCCCAGCAGTTGTGCACAAGGAAAAGAATCACTGGCATCAATGCCAGGGCCCATATATACTCTGCAATGCGATGTAGGGCACTGTGGATATGGTGTCCAAGCTCAGCACTGAGACTCGTTCCAATAACGAGCACAATCACCGTCTGTCTGCTGACTAGACTGTGTTTCATACCGTCGGCCAGCGAAACATGCTCTCCTACGGCGTTTCGCGACACTGAAACGTGTCGTGTCCCACGCGGGGTGGTATGTGACGCGTCGCCAGACGTGTCACGTGTGAGGCTCCTTCGTGTGGGAGCGGCGGCTCGCCCGGTGCCGGCGACACGGTGTATTAGACACCGGCCAGCGGAGTAGGTCAGCTATGTGGACAGGGGTGTCATGTTGGCGGACGAACACGCAATGTCTGGGTGCTCTTCGGCTTGGACGTCGCCATGGCAAGACCTTCTGACTGCCGGGATAGATAATAAAGGAGACGCCAGCTCACTGATACAACTCATTGGTATACAACTGATTTGAATTGCTCTTGCCAGCTTTGTGGTTTAGATTTTGTCTTCTGAAATTCCACCAGCTTAACTCTTCCTTGGTCTTCATTTCTTCCGAAGAGACGCCATTGAACTATCTTCATTCATGAATATTTGCAATGCGATGTGGGATGCCGTGCAGTTTTCTCGTCGGCTTTGCACCCATCCATTCGATAACCTTCATTAATTATGGCCAAATCCTCACTCCCATGACATTCAAACCTCATGACCTTCCATTCCCAATTCCTCAATTGATCCTACATGCTCGACACCGTGCCAATACGCCTATCACCGTTTGTTCTTGGCGGCACTGCCCCAAAACACGCCTCAACACCGCGCCAGTGTCGGTAAAACACGGCAGGGAACACGGCTCGGCGGCGTCGGAGCTGCACACCAAACAGGTCGTCGCGCTATGAAAACATAAATCCCGACTCGTTTGGTGCCGCCGCCAGCCAGCGGGCGACTGGTAAACAATTGGGACGGGAGAGGAGAGAGAGGCCAAGACAGGCAGAGCGAGCGGCAGGGAGAGGCGGCTGGGCGAGGCCGAGAGCAGAGACAGCACAGAAAGAGACGGGAAAGATAGAGGACAGGAGAGAGACTGTCTGGAGACGGGTGTGCGAAGAGCGGCGAAGTGCAGGCTAAAAGAGTGCAGTCAGTGGCGTGTGCGTGATATTTGAAAAGGGCGTTTCTGAGTGAAAGAACGAGCTGAGAAAAAGAAGTTAAATTACCAATTAATATGAGGTATATAGCTAGAACAATATGTCAGAAGCAAGAAGCATAACCATGAGTTGACTTTTAATATTGTGATGTGAGCCCCCTCTCAACCACAGTATTTATCCACTTTTGGTAGATTCCTTTAAAATCAGTAGCTCAGCTATCCGAAAGCCCAAAAGCTCCGCATTCTTCGGTCTGGGAGCGCTCCGGCCACAATCCGGCCGGCTGGTCCGCCGGCCGGCTCGAATAGAGACATCAAACCGCTATCGACAGGATCGCGATGGCCCCGGCACGGGAAGGTATGGGATGCGGTCGACGCGACCTTCTGGAATGCTGAGCGCCGCTGCCTGGAAAGGACACGCGCCCGCGACTGGCAGCTATCAGATGAACGTCAATCGCCGGGGCTCGAGCGGCGCGCAGCGGCAGCCGCGCACGGTTGCAATCATTTATCAACGGCCGCTGTCCACTAACGCGCTTAATTGTCGGCAATGCTCGGCAAATGGTCACATTGCGACAGATTGTTCATTCAATTACGTGGCGAGGAAGTCAGAACGGTGTCACCGGAGTGGGATGGTTCCCACGCGCCGGCCGGGCAGACGGACAGTGGTGTCACACAAAACATGCGCCCATTAATTCCGTGGGCCGGCGAGACAGCTGCCGTGAGACGGCCAAGATAACAAACAGAAATCCTCGAAATGCACAGGAGGGGTTGGCCGTCAGTCAGAGTCGGACGGTGCGATGGACGCCACTGATTGTCCAGTCGGTACGTCGGGCTGAACGAGGACACGGGGACAGACAGGGATGTCCTGTGATCGAACCCAGCCGTTACTTGATGCTACGCTGTGTGACACTGCCGGAGCGCAGTCTTCGTTGACGTAACAGCGTCGTAACGACCACGTTACGCTTAGGTGACACATCGTGACGCGCCGTCCACGCCTCACTCCCTATGTCACCTCTGCACGTTTCACGGGCGGCCACTGCAGGGGCGGCCGCCGCCGCTCTTATCTTCAATGAAGCTGCAGCGAGATGTGTTTGTGCGTGGCCCGTCTGTCCTGCAGCCTGCACAGGGTGGGACAGACCGCACCAGCGCGCAGCCGAGCGCGGTGGAGCAGGGCGGCGCGGGCCTTTGGAGACGTGAGCGCTGCTACCGTTTGCGCGAGGCTCACACTCGCTCTCGTAAACAAGCGCTGAGCGGTGTTTGAGATCTGAAGCAAATGTTTTACCGCCGCGTGCCGGAAGTGCGGGAGGCGGGCGCATTCTGAGAAAGGCCGCCGTGCAATATATGCGGGGAGCGTTTTGAGCAATGCAGGAGATGTATATGAGATTCTAAGGCTTAACTGTAATCAGCGAACTTTAATTGTGTTGTGCATATCTCTCACGATTTGGGAATGAATCGGTCCATGTGCGAAATATGCACTTACCAATACAGGACTCGTAATTGGCACTTGCCATTTCGTTACTTACACATCTGTAAAACAGGATAATGTTTACTTGGAATAAAGGGGTATTTAACTTTTATCTCTCATGCATTTTCTAACATAACAACCTGGGAGAACAGCACTGCTCTAACCACGAGATATAGTGACAAAGCATGACAAGCGGGATGTCACTTTTTGTTAAGCGATTGAATTGACCATTTTCAATTTGTTTGATTAAAGGGACCCTCCCACCATCAAAAAAGTTAATAAATTGGCATGAAAGTGATGTCGCTCGATTCAGAAAGAGCAAAAACGAATATCTATCAAATTTCACCGAAAAATATTCACCGGTTTTCAAGATATTAGACTTTTACTTTTGTTTACTTTTTTGGGATCCTAGCGACTTCATTTTCCTAGCGACTCCTGTTCCTAGCGACTTCATTTTGGAAGTGCGGCGTTCGCGGCAGATGTTGCGCGCAAATAGCATATACCACCACTGCTTTACAAAGATGTTAGTATAAGGTTTTAAAATCGTTAGATCACCGCTGACGTCACAAATTCTAAGGGGGCATCTCAATGCATTAGCCCCTTAGAATCCGAAAACTGCAAGTTTGAAATTCCATATCTCCGAATTAAAGCATTTTTCGATGTTGTGAGTGCCCAAACCGGTATTTGCAGGCCATGGCCACCAATTTGGCTATCTCAACTCAAAACTAATGTTAAGGTGGGATGGTTACTTTAACATCAACTCACAACATACACATATTTCCCAATGCCTTTTAATGCCAACCGATTTGATTATCGCACACGAATGTTCCATATTGAATGCAGCTGATTTACATACAGTTTGGATTTTGAAGAGAACATTACTACGAATATCTTGCCAGTTTTCCCCTTAGAGTCCGCATACATAGGGGAGAGTGGGGGAATTTGGCCGCTTTTTTTAGAAAACGATGTAACTTAAAATTGACAACACATTTCTGCATTTTCTCTACGCTGGCAGGTGTCGCATTCATTTTACTTTACTGGACAGTGAACTTGAAATGATAGAGTAATTACTTATATTGAAATTGTGACGTATTACAAAGGTCTGCAAGGCGGCCAAATTGCCCCACTAGCAGGGTTATTTAGCCGGGGGTGTGGGGCAATTTGGCCGGTGTTAGTTTGCGGTCGGGATTTTCTGTTATATTGCGAGTCAGTTTCAGATTCAGCAATGACGTGTGTCCTATGACGCATTTACCACATTTTGGAAGTTGACTCATGGGGTCACAGGGGTCAAAATAGCCAAATTAGCGGCTCTAGATGCGAAGACAGTTTTTTACGAATAACTTTTGAAGTAATCAAGCTAGGCCAAAACTCCGAGTACCATCGTAATTCTCTCGTCATTCCGCATCGAAACATATATGTTTTGACCTCGAGAAGTCAAGTTCAAAGGTTGACCTCAGGTCATGTTACCTCAGGTCGCTTGACCTCAAGTTCACGTGATTCAAGGTCATCATGCATATCATTCGATGCGCCTTGGCGAGCTGAACAGAATGAGACCATTTGTGCGGCTGTACCATTTTTATGTAAGGATTTATTAGCAAAAAACGTTTGGTAACCTTTGATGACGTCACATGCTCTTACAGTTGACTAATCGGAAGTAAAGCATCATAGTAGTCAAATTTGGTCATTAATTATTTCATTTATGGTACAATTGACCATGAAAACTCGGCCGTCCGAGCATAGTGACCATGAGCGCACCGGCCAAGTTGCCCCGCTAGTCCCGGCCAAATTACCCCATATTACCATTCTGAAAATTTTTGTTTATAAAGTCATCACGGCTATACGGAATTAGATGAAATTGCTCTTGGAACCGCTGAACACCCCCAAGAATGGCGCTATAATGTCTGAATTCGTTTTTAGCCCAAGTACTACATGTTATACAACTTTGTACACAGAAGTAAAAGTTACCATTTTCTAATGACATTAGCGTTTTATTAATTTTGAATAAAACTACGAGGGGCAAAGTTTTGACATTTGTCCTCCAGTTATTTCTACCCATGACAAATGAATAGAGACTAGAGTTATTTCACTCACTTTTATTATACGAGTACATCGTACAGGTGGGGGCGGCCAATTTACACCACGGGCCAAATTACCCCACTCTCCCCTACAAGTGAACGTCCTGGTTTTCTAACAGCCGTTTTCACGACTGGTTATCTGGTGAATGCACCAAACTTGCCCAAATCTGCACCAAAGCTCTTTTACAACAAATATTTTATGTCATTAATTTATTTCAGTGTTTTAATCGCAAGAAGTAGGTGTACATATAAACAACTGTCCAGCCCAAACTGTTAACTTCAAAGAAACACGATGAACCTACTTTGACCAAATATGCACCAAATCAACTCCAAATGTAAAGCAAATGTGTGCCAGATAGCCGTTGTGAGAACGGCTTATATTTGACCTATCCGGAAGGCCTGCCGAGGTCTCTGACCTCAACTGGCCCATGAATGACAGATATAACCCGTCAAATTTCGACGCAGTGTGCAGTAGAATACAAGCCGCATGTTTGCGTTCAACACTAGTACCTATAAGACTGCTATTTCGTGGATACGTTTGAATGAGACGGCATGAAAAATTGCTTTTTGAACGGCATGATATTAATAGCGTGCCTACCCCTCTTTACGAATAGATTTGTACAACGGCTAAAAGGGTACGGACGCTATAGCAAATACCTCAGTCAGGTACAAGCTCACCATCTGATAAGCTTTTTATAAGCAGCGACAAAAAGTGGGTATATCTAAAACATCTGCTTACGACAAGCATACCGACAATCGTCACATCGTCCTGAAACCGGCTTCAATTATCGTTAGTGTGGATAAGGGCGGACGTAATTAAATGGCCCGTTCCATCTTATTAGCACCCGGCTACCATTGAGCTGGACCGGCCGTGGGGAGGGGGAGGCAAGGGGGTCCCCATTGTGACACATCGGTTCTACGGGGTGGAGTCACGCGCGAATTCAGTGATGCATGAGTGAAGGGAGTAGGGTCAGGCGTGATTCCAGCCTTTGACGCTGCTAAATAGGCGTCGAAAAGTGCGGGGCCTGCGGCTTTTTTGTGCCAAAGGCAGATGCATACATGCATGTTCGATTATCGTTAGACAAAAGAGCAATTATTTAGTACTTTATACCAATTGAATAGATCCAGCTAGATTCCTCACGATAACGAAACTTACTACTTAACAACGTTGCTTGACTTAGCGTAAAAAGTGTTAATTTGAGAATGTGGTCTATGGCAGCTTAATGAAACAAATTCGTTGGAATGCATTGACACCAACTGCTGGTCGTTTTTTTTTTCTTGTCCTGCCTTTGAATGACTCACGCGGTTGAGGGTCAATATTTCGATTCAATCTTAGATTTGAGCAGCAACATTGCACAATGTGCATTGGGCATTGTAGTTGAGTGCATTGCGATGTGAATCGACTTCCAAAAATGACGATAACAGAGTTATGCCTCATAGTAAATGTGGGAAATGATTTTGATAGCGTACTGAAAAGTGTGAACAATACATGAATTTTTCCTTATTAGAGTTTACTAATACTTTTACCACTATATGTTTTAACTACTAGTATAGATGATCAGTAAGATAATTGACAAGAAGCGACCTAGCTCACTACCGTATACCTATATGCTATAACCATGTGTCATCGATGTATTGTCATACATCACAGATGGGGCGGCTAGAATCTGCACGTCTCGAGAACGGCTGGACCGATGGGAGTTATAAGCTGATGGGCTGCTGGAGCCCCGTTAGATGGGTTATAGCAGCAGCAGCAGCAGCACAAATAACAACTTTGGTATAGTCTGGGATCTTACTTTGCACGGGCGCACGTGCAGTAGGTACTAGTCTTTCTTTTTTGATAAGGGCTAGATGGATTACGTTCAAAGAGCTGGAATATCATGTGGGGTGTCAAAATGGAAACCTCCACATTTCAGTTGATGTATGATGATACATCATGTATCACATGCATAGCATAGCACAAGTGCACAGCCCATTTCCAGTTCCAAATACTGCACTCACTTATTCACTGAAAAAAAAAACGTAGCGCTGATGATTGTTGACGGTTTTATTCGGTACGTTACTGGGGGGAAACTATTTCACCGAACCTCCAAAGAAATTGTTTTTCATGTCATGTAACTATACTGAGTTTCGAAAAGAATAGATGCTTGAATTAATTGCAAGTTGCTGGGTGTCGAAGCTTTTAGCTGAGCGGGGTATTCTAACAGATTGCCGTTCAGAAGCCTTGACCTTGACGGAAACGAAGTCCCTGGATCCACAATTATTACATCATACGTACAAATAAATTTTGCGAAGTCTGTTGCCAACAAGAGTGTTGAAAAGACAAAGAGTTAATGCCAATTGCTGCTTCTTTTTTCAAAACAACAACTGACGTGGCGCTGGTCTGTCAACATCAGCTTTATTGCTCGTCGGTTATCTGTACCGAAGTATCTGGGGTAAAATGGGATTTTAATGAACTAATTGTAAAGGTGCAACAGATAATAAATTCATTATAAGACCACTAACGCTAATGAATAGATTGGAGTGCAGCTAGCTAACCCAATTGTTTTCTTCTTTCTCAGACAATGGCGCCTTCCAACCTGGAATGGAGCCAAAACGGCAGCGGACCGCCTACACACGGCACCAAATCCTCGAGCTCGAGAAGGAGTTCCACTTCAACCGCTATCTGACGCGACGGCGGCGGATAGAAATCGCGCACAGTCTCTGTCTCACCGAGCGGCAGATCAAGATCTGGTTCCAGAACCGGCGCATGAAGTGGAAGAAGGACAACAAGCTGCCCAACACGAAGAACGTCCGACGCAAGACCAACCCCGCCGGCGTCACGACGACAATCCCTCCAAAGACTGCGACCACCACGGCTAGTGGCACGGTACCGCAGCCGCAGCAGACGCAGGCGCAGACGCAGCAGCAGCACCCGCCGCAGCAGCAGCAGCAGCAGCAGCAGCAGCAGCAGCAGCAGCAGCAGCAGGCGCAGCAGGCGGCGGCGCCGCGGCCGCCGCCGCCGGCGCCGGGTCTACACCCCCTCCAGCACCCGATGGCCGGCGCGCATATGCCGCATCCAGGTGCTGTCAAACCCGAGTACGGTCTCACAAACCTGTAATCGGGGCCCGCGTACTTAGTTGTGCCCGTGTGTGCGTGTGTGGTTGTCGGCGACGCGCAGTCCGGTTCCTAGCGGCAGCGGCGCCGCACGCGTGGCAATACACACCGCAATAGGCGTCGTCGCGTCGCGAACGTCTCTCGCGACGATCGTGGCGCGCCCGTGCGCCATTTCAGGGATTCGCTGCGCCGCGCCCGATGCGACGCGCCCGTCCCACGGCTCTTCATGTGTAGCAATAAGGTGGGATTTCGTACGAACCAAAGGTTATATTGTTATAGTTTGTATTTAATTTATTTAGATGCTTTACGTTGTCGGCGCGTTCTGCGATCGGACGCTGCGAACGGCCGACGTTATTCTGTGTTAGCCAGGTCAGCGCTCTTCTCCGGGGGTCGGTGATGACCTGCGTGACCCCGGTGACCTCGGTGACCTGTGGACGCTGCCGGTGTCGCCGAGCGCAGCTCTGACATAGCGTTGTAGCCTATGCAGACGGGCGGGGCGATGAGCGCCGAGGACGCTTCAGTGAGGACGCCCCAGCTCATGATGAGGACGCCCCAGCTCATGATGCGGATGCGCCGCTCGCCGTCAGGCCAACGCGAATACTCGAGAAGCCATACTCAATCTCAGGGATTGCACGACGTCGGCGGAGGGGAACGGTGTCGGTCCTGTTGTCCTGGCCCCTTCAGTCGGTCCCCTGCCCTGTTCATTCCCTTCCGGATCCTCTTCTATCCCCCGGGTCAAGGCTCCGGTGACAGGCGGCGCCTTTCTTGGGCACGCGCCAGCCAGGACGTGCTCCTGCGACCGTGGGGACGCCCGTCCCTGCCACGCGACCCTTCCCCCTGCATTTGACCAGCTATCACCCCTCAGAAGTTCGGCACCTCTCATTTCAAAGCCGCCGAGCGTTCACAAGCACCGTCGAGATCGACTGACCCTGTCGTCGCGTCGGTGTCGTCGCGTCGGTGTCGAAATTTGACCCGGGCGCGAACGCACCGTCCCCCTCTCTGCCCGACGTCGCTGCCGTGTGCGAACTGCTACCACCAAGTTCGGCTGTACAGATGTAAATAGCTCAAACCAAACGTGAGTGTTGTGAGTGTTCGTGCGAGGTTTCTCGATCCAGGCCGTGGTGGGCGGCTTTAGGAGATGATTTGCCTGAGTTTGCGCTAGGAGTTGATGCATATGACGTGTTAGCAGTATTATTTAACAGGCAACCTAGTCGTGACCGCTTGCGACGGGGGCGTGAGCCCCATACTCAAATGCTATGATTCGTTTTCCCAGATGGTTATTTGGACCCTCTTTGCGCGTGCGTACTTGTCAAATTGTGCTAACGTACTGTCTGAGATTGAATTGTTGAGCAAAACGGGTTATGAACTGCAGTAGACGAAATGTATCTATAAAATGCCGTAAATATGGCGTGTTATTGGGGACGGGCGAGTGGTGAAACGACAAAGACACGGGCTCTCGACGGTCATAGAAAAAAGACCATCGAACCTGCAGCTGAAGCAGCATCATGTGAACATCTTTTTCATCGTGATCGTTTTGACGTTAATTCGTTGATCGTTATCAGCAATCACAATACAGGTACGACAAACACAGTAGCGTATAGGTACACCGAATTTCTATTGATAAATGTTCTTTCTAGGGACACTTCAAACGTATGCAAACTTTATTCGTATTGCGTTGCATTGTATTTTGTAGCTTACAGAGACATCGCAACATACGAGAGGCACGATATAAACGATACCGATATAGAAAATAAAAGCATGACATTACTTCTGTGCATCATTCTGAAAATCAACCGTAGGCAACCCTCGCATGTGTGCGGCGTTTTCCAGCTTCTAATGTGTAGGGGAGAGGGGTCGGTTGGACCCCCCCCTTGCCGTTTGGCCCCTGATCGAGCTAGAGCTTCGCGGAAAAAACGAGCGTGTTGCCCGTGACGAGAGGAAGCCGATGATACCCAATTTTAAGGTTCTAGGTCATTGGTTGACCTTCCAGGTCAGGTCAATGACCCAAAGTCGGGAAAATCGGGACCTATTAGAAAGTCGTAAAGTGTGGCTGCTAAGGGGTTTTTCGGGGTGCTGATCACGAATATCGTGTTAGTTTAGATCACAGATGATATCTTTAAGCATTTAGACCAGGTCGGGTCAGGTCAGGTCAGGTCAACCAGTAGGCGTCGTGACGGGTATTCGTAGTACGTGTCAACCGCCTCTGACAGCTTCGTAACATGTTACGAAGGCACCAAAACTACTTCGTAAATGTTCAAATGGTTGCTAAATTCGAATTCAGCTCCAAAAACTAGCCTAGAAACATGTAAAACTCGAAAAAGTGAACCGAGGTCACCCGAGGTCACATAAGGTCAATGACCTGACCTGACCTTCAGGTGACATTGACACCCACCCTAATGCATGGGAGCAACATCACATCACATGTTTGAACGTTTGAAACCACGAAAAGCTTGCAAACGCGCGGCTAATGCGAGCCGACGTACGCCGAATCGCGATTCCGGCCAAACATGGTCTCGGAAAAGAGGTCACAGGTCAAAGGTCATTTGGGTCAGGGTCATGAAATTTTCAGGGTAGGTGTAAAATTGATCAATGCGAGGGTACTGAAAGTTTCGTCGCGATCGGCCGGTTTTTACGCGAGTTATTCGCGAAAAACCATGGGGGGGGGGTCCATCCGACCCCCCTACACATGCGAGGGTTAAATACATAGCATACCGTGACGATATTTATATGGAACGCGGAGACGATGCAGATCCAAAATACGGCAGTCAATACGGATACTCGACACGGGACCAAACCAGGGACCGGAGACGATATCCGGAGACATGAGGAGAACGCACTTCCCGTGGCGGCGCAGCTGAAACGCAGAGAAACGCACGCACACACAGGCAGAGGCGGATCCAGCTCAGAGTTTGGGGGGGGGGCAAACCATAACAATTTATCGATTCTTTCCATGCATCGTCCATAGGCGTAATGTTAAAATTATGCCGTTGGGGGGGGGGGGGCAAATGCCCATTTTGCCCCCCCCCCTGGATTCGCCACTGCACACAGGCGCACTGGACCCAGATTAATGATCTGAGACTGTGGACGTGCCCTGCAGATGACGGGACACAGGAAGGGAAGGGGAGTGGGGAGGGGAGAGAGGGGAGGGTGATCGTGGGACCTGGGAACAGCACCACTGGTTGTTGACTTTCCCTAGCCTTTATGTGGGACTGATCAGTGGTCAGGATGTCCATTGCGAACACAGTTCATGGCAGGTATATTATAGGCTGATTCACAAGCGAGCTCATAATAAACGCAAGCTTTCCTATCGATTCCAATATTTATCCGGAAGGAAAGGCCTCTCTGGATAAAGCACCGTCTTTGTGTCATATAGCCAGCCTAAGTGCTTTCCCGCCCTATGATATGGCTTCTAATTAAGCCTCCGTTGCCTCTGCAATAATCTGCCCCTACCCTGTTGCTACTGGTCTGCTGCCGCTGTTCCCTGCTAACGATGCTGCTGGTAGGGAGCCTTTTCTGCCTCCACCCAGTGGCAAGCAGCCGGTAGCTGATTGGATTCATCGTAATTGCCTTCATCGTGCGGGAGCAGCTTCTTGGTGGCTGCGGCAGGATAGAGGTTCAGGATGGAGGACGCGGGTCGGGCGGTCCACGATACTCCTGCCCCTCCCAAATCTTGGCTTGTTGGTTCATGAGAAAACTAAATCATGGGACCACAATGCACTGAAAGCCAAATGTCTCCTACCACGGGTCACGAATAAAGTGCGTTATGATTAGGGAGCAAGTTGGGACTTCAAAAAGACTGAATAAACTCAGTCAGAAACGAACATCATGTAGGTATTGTAGTCTAAGTCTTCCCCGATCAGCGTTACTATTCCCTCATCGAATAACAGGGGCCGGCATCCACACACATCCAATCACGGCAATGGCGCGGCTGCCAGCGCGGCTGTCAGCGCCGGTAAGACGGGCCCGGTGCTGACCGTCAGCAGCGGTCAGCCGCTGACTTAGCTCCGCCGTCAGCGCCGGTGCCGCGCCGTCCGCGGCAAGACAAATGGACGCGTCGTGGCCGTCCCTCCTCCGACCGTCGGTCTGCCAAGAATGCCGGCGGCGACGGGAAGCCACCCCGAGCCCTCCCCGACCCCGCAGCCCCACGTCCTGCCCCCATACCCAAGCACGGAGTACACGTCCGTCGTCCATACTCTGAAGTCTAGCGTCCTGCGCCCTACACTGTAAAAAAAGTTTACAAACTACCGTGTTAATTGCTCAACAAAAAGATAGTATTAAGACACACAAAAGCTGAAGATAGCAATGAGGTTAGTAAACGGTTTGTATGTAAGCACATTTATTTGTGGTAAACAAACATATAAGTTACAAAACTAAGCCAAGGTGTGTCAACTAGTGGTGTGTCAGCAAGCACTATGCGTGTTTTATACACTATATGCCACACTTACGCAAAACGTGTTTTCGAACAAACTATACATAGCAGGGGACACTAACATACGACCTTTTGTACAACATGTACCTTTGTGCTAAAACACACTTGAAGTTATTTGACAACTGCGGTGCAACTGCGTCACGTCCGCCATGTTTTTTTCGGCGCGCGTCCTTTGGCTTGTGCGGCTTGTGCTGTGTCCGCGTCGTGCGGGTCTCTGATGGTGAGTAAGGTGTTGCCAGATATAAATTTGATGTAATTATGCTTCTGTGTTGTATGCCTTGAATTTTGTCAATCGATTTATCTTTATTCGGTGCTAGTGATAACCGTGATGATGCAATGAATGTTGTGTGAATGAGGGACAGCATTATGACCACCAACTGTATCTTAGCAAAATATAGGTTAAAATATAGGAATTCTATAGGTTATTACTGAGGTTACTAGGTTGCTGTAGATTATACTTTGATACAGCCCCCTAATTATTTAATTGCACATGAATAAGGTGGCCCAGTAAGACAAACCCGACAACTATGTCTAAGGACAACTCTAGTAAGATCTGTCTAACGCATTTCAGGTGGCCTTGCAGTCATAGGATAACCTTTATTGGGCAAAAACTGCCCATTTTTGTCCACCTAAAAATATTTTTTATTTAAAATTTCTTTACGTTCTTTCCTGTTCAGTGAAAGTTGAAATGGGCATCATTTTCTGAAATTTATTGGTAGGGTCCCAAATGATAATTTTTGCAACATTGAAGCATGGGAGTTGCAACTTGCCACATTCTCAAAATGACTGGTGAGAGTCAATTTAATTCAGGAAACAGGTTAACTCCCCTGGTTCCGCCAGTGTATAGCTGGAATGGAACTTGCATATAAAGGCAATCATTTAAGTATTCGGTTCCAAGGTACAGGGGTGGCAGAAGGTGAAGCACAACAGGGGAATGTGCCACACAAAATTGTGGCTGGGGCACCTGGGTCGAAATTTCCAATAGTACCTTACCTTTCCGCTGTGGCTAGATTAGTTATATCTATTGATTAATGTTAACCAATGGTGTTAACTTCAATAACCACCTAAAATAGCTAGAAAATTTACACCTAAACCAAATTATGAACACTGATGGGTATAGGCACATAGCTCGGACAAAATATAACCAAACCTAACCAGACCTAACCTAACCTTACCTAACCTAACCTAAACTAACAAAACCTAACCTAAACTTACCAAAAATACACCTACAACCTACATTGGCAACCGAAAGCTACTTGTGCCGTTATTGAAAGTAGACTAAATTAACTAATAACAGGAAAATCAGCATTTAATTAGCTTTTTGATGTTTGCAAATAACTAACAATGATATTTCACATCGAAAAACACCTATACTATACCTACATTATTACTAATGTTGGAACAGGTACCGTTGGAACTTTTCACTGACACCCGACATTTAAAGAAGAGCATATGGAATGGAAGATGAGTTACCGCATTATTGCAGATAAAATTGTTAACATTGATTTTCTTCTATGGGGGTTTCAATTCTTGGGGATGCTTTTCTATGCGAGAATTAGATATTTACTTTGCCCTTACATCCTGAGGTGCCTTCCGCGGTCCGCCAGTGGCCCGGGAACGTTTGAAAAGTTGAGGGGGCAGGTTAAAAAGTTGAGGGGGCAAAAGTTAAAACTCAAAAGTTCTATATTTCTTTCTTTCCATGCAACGCCATAAGGCTAATGTTGAATTTTCCCAAAAGTTGGAGGGGCGCTGCCCCTCCAGTCCAAAAGTGGGAGGGGCAAATGCACCTGCTGTCCCTCCTCTTCCCAGGCCTATGCCTTCTGCTGCTGCAGCTTAGACATGTAGTTTAACTACCCACTGACTAAGAATGCAGTTCACATTGCCTTACTTTAATGGATCACAAGGTGAAACTCTTGATTATCACTTGTCTAGATATTAAGTAATCCAGATACTTTTGATATCGATCAATAGAGCAGCTCACACTTAGTGTGTGCTGTAAAATCTGACATGGGAGATGTGTTAGGCAAGGGAAAAGCAAATATTTTAGGCCCACCCCACTTCAGTTGGGAAAACAGTAATATGTTCCTTTTTTTAAAGCTTCTAGCAGGGGCGACGCCACGGTGCAACGTCTGGAGGGGACATTGACCATTTTGGAGGGGACGAGGACCATTTCAAGTCGATTCTTTCCATGCAACGCCATAGGCGTAATGTTAAAATCTTTAAACAGTGGAGGGGACGAGATCCCCTCCATCCCCCCCCCCCCTGTGGCGACGCCCTTGGCTTCTAGGGTGGCCACTAAAAACTTACATTCCGAAGTGAATTTCGGCTCACTTCGGCTAGTGCAGAGGCGGGCAGAGGCATTCAGCGTTATGCGTCATGTAGCCACTTCGTCATATCCCGGGCCCTGTTCGGGTCCGCGCAAAATATTTTGCTGAGTGTGAAGTCACACATGCGATGATGTCAGCCGCCTGGCTCCGCCCATGCTCCGCCCCCTCTCCGCCGGTCCGCAAAGCCGAGGGCCACGCGACACGCGGCGAACCGTGGCGCGGATGGACTGGTGTATTTCGTTCAAGTACTGAGTAAAATGCGTTCAAATGTGGTTAATAGCAATGTGCCACTGAAAAGAAAGATAATGATACCAAAACAACGCCATACTAACCACTTACAATAAGAAATATATGAGGGTAAACTTTAATCCGCGCCACTTTCGCCTCCTGCAGCTACTATTTTTTTCTTGCGCAAAACTGAAAGATTTTGCGCGAGCCTACGTCACACGTGTGACGTCATACGCCGAAGGGCGGAGCTTGGCACCCGAGAGACCCCAACTGCGCATGCGTGGTGCAAAATTTTGCAGTAGGATGCGCTGCCCGAACAGGGCTCCGGACGTCACAGATCAGCTTTCGTAGCCAAGATACCTATAAGAAACTTCGTAGCCGCCGTTTCTAGTCGGAATGTAAATTGGCGGAAATGGCCAAGATAGGCCAAGGTGAAGGAGTTTATGCCCTGGTTTATGGCGGGCAGCATTTTTGGAAATCTAGAATAAAAATTACGATTTTTTATTTGAAACAAATAATGTGGGTTACACTGTAGGTTTTTGGGCAGGTCACTGTAGTATGAATCAACAAATTATCTTCCAAAAATAGCAAGAATGCAAAGCTCTCCGGGTTACCTTGGCCGTTTTTTCCGCCTATTATATTTGGGCTATCTCGGCATTTTCGACACTACCGCGGGTAACTACTGGCCGCATGACCGGAGATAGGCCTGTTTATCTTTAAGAATCAGTAAAAAAGGAGATTTGTTTGTACAGTGGCTTGCAAAATTAATTTTTGATAAGTAAATCCCTGGCCTAAGACCTATCCCTTTTCGCAACTAGCGAGTAGACCGCATCATCAAACATCCGTAGGTTGTAGTTTAGATATAGTTAGGTTAGGTAAGGTTCTGTTAAGTCTGGTTTAAATATGTTTATTAGTCCCATTTTACTGTTTAAACGACATTTAATAGTATATTTCATAGTTTTACTGATATTTCCTTTTTGGTCTTATGACGTCATTATTGCCCACACATTGCATATGTAGTATTTTTCTTTTGTGAGTCATTTCATCCTTGATTAGGCGCGCATATTATTGGCATGACCCCGTTACGAGAAGATTTCAATTTTTGTCGATTTTTATATATTTTAGGTGAGTTAGTTATCAAAGTGTTTAATTTTTGATGTTCTGTGAATAATTGAAAGCCATCAAAGTGTGATCTAATGCACTGAAAGCCATAGGTGTGGGAACAGGGGGGGGGGGGGGACGGCCGGGCCATGGCCCAGGCCACCCACCTTTCAGCTACGTTACAATCAGATCGGATACTCAGCTCGACTTGCCCCCCCCCCCCAAACACACTTCTCAAAACGTCCCTACACCTATGCTGAAAGCCATTTTTGGAGGGTGGTGTTATTTTCCAAAATTTGACAAGGCCTTTTCCGTCCCGATTTATGGAAGTTTCATCCCTATTTTTGGAAAATGCCCTTCTATTTTTGGAAGAGCATACTAAAAAAAATGGAAGCTTCCAAAAATGAAACAGATGGCCACTGCCACTGTTTACCCAACTGATTTCCAGTCTGCAAAACATGGCAGGGAGCTCGACAAGATTTTCAGGGCAGACAAAGTCCTGCCCCGAATCAGAATGCTGAGTCCAGGGGTAGCCCAATTCCTGCCCCTAATGATGCAAATAATGTAATGATATTATGATGT
The DNA here is from genome assembly GCF_019059575.1 of Amphibalanus amphitrite. Taxonomy (NCBI): domain Eukaryota; kingdom Metazoa; phylum Arthropoda; class Thecostraca; order Balanomorpha; family Balanidae; genus Amphibalanus; species Amphibalanus amphitrite. The sequence continues at coordinate 98,396 of NW_024882758.1, read as the reverse complement.
AGGAAGCAGTGAGAAGCTGAGAAAATCACTTCCGTCAATTTTTTAAACTTCTGCACCAGATTTTCCTGCTTCTGCCCCAGTATTCCGGAAACCTGCCCCTATTTCTGCCCCGACCTGCGGTGTCTGCCCAGACAAGATCTCGTCGAAGAATGCCACATTTTGCAGACTGGACCAGGACTGATTTAGTGTGGTGATCACCCAGCTATATCACTATTGTTAGCAGGATGATTGGTGTACCTACCTATGTATGGATGGATGTATGGATCAACTTCATGATTTGCCAGCTGATTTGGTTATCAGTATTGTGATCAGCCAGCTGACAGCCTTTTCAAAAAGTTGTTCAGCCAGCTGACTGCATAATCATTTTCATGATAAACCATAGGGCTGTTCGGGTGCTGCAAAATATTTTGCGCGACTGTGACATCACACTTGTATGATGTCACTGCCCATCCCGTCGAGCAAAATCTTTCGCAGAACGCACCGAACACCTCAACATATTTTGCGCGAGACAATCGTGCCGCTCCATTCCAGCAAGCAGCGACGTAATAACTAATGAAAAACTTCACCAACCCATTTCCAATTTATGCACCGACAAAATAACACCAAACACTGCATAAATTCACTAGTTAACACTGCACACTTCGCCACTGTACGTTGTCTGCGCCAAGTCTGCACCACTTTTGCCTCCTGCATCCTGAAATTTTAGGATGCGCGAAGCTGAAAGATTTTGCAGATGCCGATGTCACACATGTGACGTCATACGGTGGTGGGCGGAGCATAAGGCCTGAAAGTTCCCTACTGCGCATGCATGCTGCAAAATTTTACAATAGGATGTGCGGGCCGAACAGCCCTCATCATGGAGGGCATCTTTTCCTTATCATGTTTTTGATTGTGTTTGGGATCTGGCTACAGGTGACATAACCTTTGTGAAATTTTGTGATTTTCCAAAAGTGCTGCAAAATAGGCGTAAAATGATCACATTTGTGATTAATCACATTTGCGATTTCCTCCCCGTAGTTTGCCCAACTGAATCATAAGTCATAACAGGCTTTCCTCTTTTCAGGCAACTGTAGAAGTGGTTCTGCGTTGTACAGTTCCATTATGTCTGTTTTCTTCTAGCTCAATTGCTTTGTTTTGTCAGCATATCAATAACCACTTCAAGGATAAATCTGAGAACTGCAACTTATTTCTCTGTCCGCGTTGTACACAAGGGTTCACAACTGGACGTTACTGGCTGAGACATTATGAAAGAACCCATGCTGTCAAGCAAAGTACGTCACAGTCGCACAAAGAGAAAGGAAGGCAAAGTCTGGAGGAGTCACCTTCAATCAGTACTCATTGTCAGGAAGAAGCTGAGGTTGAGACTGAGGCCTGGTGCTTGGATGATCAGGGTGAGAAAGGCTCTACAGCAAAAACTGAAGACAGTAGCCGGGAGAAAATAGCACGTTTCTTGCTTCGATTGCAATGTGAGCATGGGATGTCACGGGCTGCAACATCTTTCGTGGCTAGTGAGATAGGAGAAATCGTCGACACCGCTCTTAAGGAGCAGAATGAGAGCAGAGCATCAAAGTCGTCTTCAGTTAAGCAGGCTTGTGAAGAGTTTGCAAGCGAGTATAAATTGAGCAAATTCTGCCATGAGGAGCTCTGCTACATTGCACCTACGACTCAGATCCTTACCACAGGGGGTGGTGAATTCCAATCCAGCTATCAGTATGTGGATGTCAAGAAACAGCTGACAAGTCTCTTGGAAAATGGCAGGCTGGAAAACTGCAAACGGGACAGATTGGTCAAGCTTGTGCTCTACTTTGATGAATTTGGTGTGTGTAACCCTCTGCGGAAGAAAGCATCTGATTATAGTCTGGGTGGTTGCTATTTTGCGGTCGATGAGGGCTTGTCAATGTCGGTGCTGAGTGACATTCATCTCCTCCTACTATGTCCTACAAAGCTCATCAAGCTTCATGGTTTGAACACAGTCATGAAGCCTGTGACAGATTCCCTGTGTGACCTCTTGAACAATGGCCTGGATACTTGTGGCACTCATTTTGATATCAAAGTGGAGTTTGTGTGTGGTGACAACCTGGGAGTGCATAAGATGGCGGGCTTCCAGGAATCATTTTCGTCAGGGCAGCGACCATGCCGAACATGCCACGCCACAAATGAGGACTTTGGTACAAAGCTCACAGAGCAAGAGCTGACCCTTCGTACTGAGGAGGAGTACCAAGAAGAGCTGAACATGTGTGAGAATGGAGACAATGAGGAATCACGAAAAGCATTTGGTATCAACTCAAAATGTGTGTTTGATGAGCTGAAAGACTTTAAGGTCACAGAGATGTTTCCACCAGATATCGCGCACGATCTGTTTGAAAGTGGCGTAGTCAATCATTCCTTGGCTCTGGTGCTATCATACCTGATTTTTCAAATCAAACTCTTCACATTCGCCTCAGTTCAAAAGGCTATGAAATCCTTCTCATATGCGAGAGTCGACAAAGCGAACACTCCTCCCATGCTTCAAGCAAAGGGGCGCAAAGTGCTCGTCAAAGGCACTTTCAGTCAGTGCTGGACTTTCCTCCGAGTTCTCCCTTTCATGATCGGTCCACTGGTCCCACCAGATCAAAAGGCGTGGCTTCTTGTGACCGGTTTGCTTTCTCTTGTACAACTCATTTGTGCTCCACGTATGGACGGTGAAATTCTTGCAAGAATGCAACCTTCAGTAGAGCAGTGGCTGCGTGAGTTCTGTGGAATGTTCCCGGACTTCAAAATCAAGCCGAAGTTCCACTACTTATTACATTACCGGCACTGGGCAGCACAAATTGGTTCCTTGAGGAAAGCTTGGACTATGCGTTTTGAAGCTAAACACCAGCAGTTCAAGATCTACGCATCTCGAGCACACAACACCAAGAACATTTGTAAAACCCTGGCAGTGCGACATCAAGAAGCGGTAGCTGCATGCGAAGGAAAGCAAAAGAAGATGATGGGGAAGAAATGCAAGCCATGCCTAGTTACAGGTGCATTCGGATGGGAGGTGGATGACCGAGCTACGTACACCAAGATGGCAGTGCTTGCGGGACAGAAGTACTGCGTCGATGATGTGCTGATCGTGAGAAACCCGGCTGCTTCAAGCTCAGAGAGCTGTGATCTTCTTCGCGTAGCATATTTTCAGTTTGATGCAGTAAACCATGTCAAAATCATCGGTGACGTCTTGAGGGCGCTTTCGTTTGATGAGCACTATATGGCATACCGTGTGACTAAGGGCGAGATGATGATGATCCCTTCTGCTTGGATTTTTGACCCCACTCCGCTGGCTACTTATTCAGTGCAGACCGCAAAATACGTGCCCCTCAGGTACCAGATACCAGGTCTCCGAATCACCTCTGAAAGGTGAGTAATCTGTGCATTTTGCTTCAATTTGAAGTATCAGATTTACTGCGAACTCGCGACTGCTTGTATTGAGCAGTATTGCAGCTATTTGCTTCGCTGTTATGGCTATTGTGAGTGCAAACTTACACTCACTCGGGTCTTACACTGGCTCTGATATCTGACATGTAGCTAGCGGCCAGTTATGTGGCTTCCACGCGTCCATGGGGTGAAACTATTGCATGAACGCACGTGCACACACCGCCCCTATATCTCGGGAACGGATGAGGCGATTGTGCTCAAATTTGCTACGAAGGTAGAGACTGATCCGACATGCAGCTTCGACAACACTGGGGGCGTCACTGCACGTGCTTACCCCACCTCCTTCGAGCCGGGTCTTGGCTTGAATAGATTCGAGGTTAATTGCTGAATCTTTTTTGAGGATGGAGATGCTAGTTCGGAGCATTGTGTTACATATGATGATGAAGATGATTAGCCAGATGCTCATTATTTAGGATCAAAATTGATAGAATAGTTGTATTACGTTTCACCCACGGGGCTTCTTCGGATACATATGACAAACATATGTATCCGAAGAAGCCCCGTGGGTGAAACGTAATACAACTATTCTATCAATTTTGATCCTAAATAATGAGCATCTGGCTAATCATCTTCATCATCATAATTGCTGAATCTCCAGTCGTTAACTTCTATCCGACATGACGCGTGTAAAATACTCTGCAAAACCTCTCTTTTGCTCGGTCGTGCACCGCCCAGAAGGCGTTATATGGTTATAAAACGTCGTTTTCCAGCGTTCTGGATGACATTCAGAATCGGCATTGTCTCAGCTTTTCAAATAAGCTATGTCTGTCTTTTAGGATTGGGATACCCGATGTTATCCAACCACCCGTGAAGTGAGCTGTGCAACCCACGTGTCTAATGTGTGCGTAAATAGTAAACCATGTGCTGTTTCGCTTGCTGTTTCACCCACTCCATGGCTATCGATGATTTTAGGACATTGTAGTTAGATAATTAATGTAACCACTTGTCATATTTTTTTCAGCGGTCAACGATGAAGGCGCTAGTAAACCATCGAAGTGCTGCGCGCGTCTTCGAATTCGAGTCTGTCCTGGACCTTGTTCAAAAGGTTCGAGCGTTCTTCGGTCTGCAGGTTAGTATATGTTGTTTGTTTGTTTGTTTGTTTGTTTGTTTGTTTGTTTTTTTGGAAGAGTGACGGAATAATTTTAGTTAACGGTGGGACTCAATGTCGTGTTTCAAGTAAAAGGCTGAAATAACGTTTTTTTTTTTTTGCTCACAGACCTTAAAATATAGTACCTAATAGTATTTTGTACTATATTTTAAGGTCTGTGAGCAAAAAAGTCCATATTATGGAAAGTATAATACAGCGGCCTCCGTAAAACAATACCATTTGGAGAAAATTTAATTAATGACATTAAAAAAAAACATTTATTTACACAATTTGTTTAAGGTAATGCAAAGCCATATACCTACGTAAACCATAATGTTAAGCTGCTGAACGAGGCTCAGATTGAAAATAGGCTGATGTGTTGGAAATACATAGTCTATCTCAAATGCAACATCAACCATTTACAGCAGCTGTTGTCAGTAGTCTAACAGGAAAGAGAAGAGTGCAACCAAAGGCTCTATGATTATGCGTAATGATTGAGTATGAAAATGTCGGATGTGTTTGCCTATCATTTCCATCCCCCTCTCCACCTTGGAGCGACTAATGTGTGTGGTCTACTCCCGACCTGGCTACGAATGAGGTACATGTTTTGTCCCCAGGGTGGCGAGTGGGATCTGGAGATCTATGATGACGACTGGTCCTCGTGGGTCCTGCTGAATGAGGAAGATGCGATAACTGGTGTTCGGCCTCGCATCAGGACCGTCATGCGTGGCGATCTGGTTGTTCTTGAAAGGTAGGACATCGATCTCTGTTAAGTTAGGTTGTTTTGAGAAATAAAATGTTGCTTACTGCAGAATGCAGTTATAAAACTCTAAAAGAAAAAAAAACGCCCATAATCATTTGCAACTGAATTTGCTCAGTTGCGTTCGTAAGTATTGAACAAGCTCGGCCTATGAATGTTTGCGTAGTTGGAAATTGTCCTGAAAAAAAAAATATGTTATCCTAATCTGGTATTGTATCAAACATCTTCTCTCATCCATTTTCAGCACTGGGACGACATCCACTTCGTCAGTGGTGGTTTCGCAGCTGGATGCACCGGAGCCTCCAACGTCGCCCGAACTCCGTCGATCAGGGGAAGACGCAGAGATCCGGCCGAAGTCGGGAAGCGACGCTCTGGCCGAATCTCAACAAACCGCAGGAGTGTCTCGGTGAGTCTGTCAGGCTGACTTTGTCTTTATGCGTTTGGAATTAAACCTTTCAGCGCTTGTTTAATCGGGTGTGTCGAGTTTTCATCGTTATTTCTACATTTATTTTAATCGAATGAACCACAGGCCTCTATAAACCTCAAGAGTTCTATGAATGAATCTGTATGAAAAGTTACGTAATTTTATATATTTGTTAGTAGATCGACAGTCTTCCTTCCCGCGGATCGCTGCGCCGAACCGTGCCACCCAATCCCAGCTTGTCCACCAGTTTGGTTGCCTGTTGCCAAAATGCTCCTCAGACAGGTGACCACTGGCACTGACATCTATTCCGATCGCGAGGATAGACTATACTGCGCCGCGGCAAGACTTCGACTGTGGTGACTAGGCGCAGTAGTCGGTCTCTGGTGCGGCGACCCACCAGTTACTAATGCCATTTCGGTTCGTTTTCTTCGCAGGATGGATACTATGGAAGTCCTGGATGCCATGGAAGTGATCCGGTTTGACGACAGCCAGCTGAGACCTGGACTCCTCGAAAAGCTTCGAAGCAAAAAGCCCGGCTCACCTCTGACCAGGACGGAGTGGAGCGAAGTGACGACAGTCATCGTGACGTTCGAGAAAGCTTGTAACAGGTATCATCCCCGTAGATAACGTGGTGTTGTTGTAGCGCGGGTTGAGGACATTGAAGTTAACATAAAATACTATTATCATGCATTTTTTGGTACATTTTTATTCAGCCCTAGCCGTAACCCGCGCCGGGCCGGTACTCCATTTGTAACACAGCGGGCCGCGGAGCAGGGGGTTTACACCCCCCGTCTAACTCGACTCCTGAGCATCGTTGAGACAAGCGATAGGCGGCGTTCGAAAGAGCGTTAAAAACCAGTAGGAAAGTAATTTTGGTCATGTTTTGGTCAGACCAAAAACTAGGTCACCAGAGGTCACCGAGGAAAAAATGTTCTTTTTTACTTTTGATAGTTTTTCTTCAATAACTTTTGATCCAGAAAAGATAGAGGCATAATTCGCACGCCATTGTTCTCAGCTCGTCAAGGCGCGTTGAATGATATATAATATGACCTCAAAAGGTCAAGTTGAAAAGTTGACCTCAGGGCAAGGTTCATCTCATTCGATGCGCATTGACGAGACAAACACAATAATCGTCGAACGGAGTTTATCTCAATTCAATCAAAAGTTATTGCACAAAAACCGCTTGTGACCTCAGGTGACCTCGGATGACCCAGTGACACCTTCCTGCCTTCCACCTTTATGTCGGTTTTACTGTCTCGTGTGGTGTGCTTTCATGTTTACATATTTCCTTTAAATGATGTCTTATGCCTATGCCTTGCCCTGAAAACTCCTGTTCTAGCGTCTCCAAGTCGTTAAGCTCTCCCATGCCCTTTCTTTTTCCAAGCGTCCTGAACCTTACTCATGCTCGGTACATGGAGCTGGCTGACCGCGCCCTTGTTCAATGGCCGGCGCTGCACTTTGGGTGCAGCCCGAAACAGGCACTGGTAAGCACTTATTGCGTTGCTGTTTGATTCCATCAACTAATAGAAAATGACATCGGTCCAGGTCCGGGACAGTTCGTGAACTTATCTAATCGAACTCAGCTGAATATACTGAACGGAGGCACTTAGTCACCATGTCCTGAATTGGAAAATAGGTAATTGAACTGAACCTCAAGTAAAGTCGATCTGAATGAACTGAACTGAAGCGTTTGCGAACTGCTCCGGCCCTGGATCTGGCCATACTTGTATGTATATTCAGGGCTGCGGAGTCGACCACATTTTAGCGACTCCGACTCCGACTACGACTCCGTCTTGAAAAAATCGACTCCGACTCCAACTCCGACTCCGACCCGCCCTACTTTGACATACCTGCATTACCAATGTTTCTAAATATGGGCGGCTTCTTCGCACTGGTTTAAATGCGGAACAATAGTGGCTAATTTGGAATTAAACTAAACTTCACTTCAAAATTAGTTTTCAAGTTTATTTCCTAACCCGCGCTGGGGTGGGGGTTTGAACCACTTTCGCCTTTGGGGTAAGGTGGGAGTCAGAATGACCTCCCCCACTCCCTGTCCGTTCAACTTGAAATCCAAGAGGACTAGAAAGACGAGACAAAAGCAAACGAAAGCTCGTAATGAATACTTGCGAAAGTGCTCTTTGGACATTGCCAGATAAATGTCCCTGTATGTCGGAAATTATATGGGCTATATAGCCACAAAGAGAATAATTCAACAGCTCTTGCGACCCTATTCAACCGTTTTGCATTCAGTTAACGGTTCGGGCTCCGAATGTCTTGTAAGGTCAGCTTGTAAGGTCAATGTGTTGGTCAACATCGCGACAGAGAAGGAAAATATTAAAAATGTGCTGAAACCGACTCCGACTCCGGCCCGGAGTCGGAGTCGGTGAAAAATTATCGACTCCGACTCCGACTCCGGCCAAAACTACCGACTCCGGTCGACTCCGACTCCGACTCCGCAGCACTGGATATATGCATAATTATCCATGTATGTATGTATGTATGTGCTATACTATGAAGTATATGCTTGTATGTATGTAAATATGTATGTCTGCATGTGAGGGTTGCAGAGTCAATGTGTTTTTGAGTGACTCCGATTCCGATTCCGACCCTTCGGAATTGTCTCCGACTCCGGAATCAACTCTCACTTGATGACTAGTTAAAGTCAGCATCACAAACGCATAAGGATCAGCTTCATGTGCTTGAAATGCGTGCCTTATATGGTATTGGCAAAGGACAAAGGTTATAAAGTCTACGAGTAATTACGGAGTCGAAGTACCATTTAGTTCAGCCTCCGTGTGAACCATGCATTGCCTCTATATACCAGCTGCAGTGGATGTTGAACGCCCTTAACGTTACATCTACCCTTGGGTTGTAATTTATGCACTGCTTTTCCTGTCTCAGTCGCAGGTCAAAGCAAAAATACAATGGCGCGTAAGGAATGAGAAGCGACGAGACGACGGAAGTGATGCCGAACTCCAAGCGTCATCAAAGAGGTTGTCACGCGGAAAAACATTCAAGGGATCGCGATATGAAGGATTCGAAGGCTACAAGGGTAAGCATTGTGCATTGTGAAATGCAAGACAGCGATGTAGTATGATGTAGTACATGTGACTGATAAGCGACTAGTGGTGAATATTTTGCCCTTCTGCAAGCTTTGCATTGCATATATTAAAGGTAGTGTGCCACTTTGCATTGGCCATATGAAGTTATTGGCATGGGCGAAGAGAGCGGTCTCTCTCTCTCTCTCTCTGTCTCTCTCTCTCTCTCTCTCTCTCTCTCTCTCTCTCTCTCTCTCTCTCTCTCGCTCTCTCGCTCGCTCTCTCTCTCTCTCTCTCTCTCTCTCTCTCTCTCTCTCTCTCTCTCTCTCTCTCTCTCTCTCTCTCTCTCTCTCTCTCTCTCTCTCTCCCCTCCTCCCCCTCCTCCTCCTCCCCCGCTGGCTCTAACATTTCGTATGAACATTTCGACAGAGTACCTTCCGCCTATGCCGGAGGAAGACGTTCAGCATCTGAGAAACCGCCTCTTGAAGCATCTACACGAGGCTAACCTGACGAGCGAAGGCAAAGCTGAGCGAGAGGCCCTGATCAACTCGACGTTCGCAGACAGGCGCAGGCATGTGGTGACGCTCCGCACCAGCATGCGCAAGCTTTTGGAGCTGTATCCAATCTTGCGGAACCCAGACGAAGTAAGTACTAAGTATGCCTTGGAAGTTGTAAAATTGTCATTATATTCCTACTCTCTAATTCCATAAAATGTCCCCTGTGTGTTGCATCGTTTCGGCTTTTATTCGTCGCCCACCATAGCTTTCTGACGTTTTCTCATCCATGGAGGATTCTATAATATGACTTAACTGTCCTCTAATTATATTGTTGATGCCGGTTGTTCCAGATCTGGCGTGAGCTGGCCAAACTGGAGGGGGAGACGGAGTCGTCTAAGCTTGGTGACTACAGGCGCCGCCTGAGCGACTTTCTCACCGCCATCCAACTGATCACAGAATGTCAAGGTAAATACGGTAAACCATTCACGTCAACTATTGCCCCCCCCCCCATTACGACCATGCAAGATTGCTGCCGAACTACTAACCTATGGGCGACGTGAGACACGTCTCTGCTCATTACTTTCAAATCTAGTACCTAGCAGATGAATGAAAATTAAATTCAAAATACTACTGACTTGTGTCGTGTGCTTTGTCTGTGCATTGTTTATCCTTGTTTTCAAAACGCTCTTAACTAGTTAGGTTTAAGCGTGCAAATTACTCTGTGACGCCTGTTTCTCTCGCTCGCTCTTTCATCGCCCATGAGGTGGCTCACGGCTGTTTATTTGATCGAATTAACAGTGATATGGTCAAAAGCAGCCAGCTAGTTCAGTATGCGTTTCATAAACGTGACACCTCTTGGGCTCGTTCGTTCATCGCCGAACAGGTGTTATACTGACATTTGTGCTGTTATACTTCAGCGACCTTTATTGGATTGGCGAATCACTTGATCCTTGACCTGACGACCAGACCAGTTTTCACATGACCAGGTGAAAACTGACCCTCCCCCCAAAAAAAAATAGATATCAAAATTTGTGTTGTTAGCGGCATGGTCTCGAAATTCGAGGCCTTGGTGGCATTTTATACGATATCCGTGAGATCGGAAGAACTCAAGCAGCTAGCAAGTAGCAGTGTTATACTGTTAGAGGTAAATATCAGTCTGAAAATTTACCTCTATTTCAGACACCGACTGCGTGGAGTCTCTCCTCTACTACCTAGACGCGAACCCCGAGGACATCTTTGAGGGATCAGGAAGCGCGCCGCACTACCAGGTCAACGACGACGGGTCCATCGGCCTTTTCGTCGAGGGGGTCTGCTTGACAAGGTCGGTGGACCGGAGCAGCAAGGCTGATCTCCTGCTTCTGTGGGCAGCGATTTTCCCAGTGTTCAACCAGAAGTGCCCCGTGTCTAAGGCTAAGAACGCTCTGATATTTATCACGGTGAACATCTTTGAAAAGGGGGGCAACCAAACTCTTTCCAACCGTGTCCTGGGACGAGTCCAGCGTCTCAAGCAGCTCTGTGCGTAGCTCTGTGAGTAGCTTAGAACGGAACCTGAGAACGGAACGCCTTTGCCGCTCGGCTGTTAACACTTTCAAACCGTGTGACACGTCCAGCGTCTCGAGCAGCTCTGTGAGTAGCTGAGCACAGAACTTGATAACGGAATGTCTTTTCCGCTCGGCAGTTAACCCTTCGAACCGCGCCCTGGGACATGTCCAGAGTCTCAAGCATCTCTGTGCGTAGCTCTGTGCCTATAGCTTAGAACGTAACTTTAGAACGGAGCGCCTTTGCCGCTCGGCAGTTTCCTACAGAAGATTACTTTTTTAGGTTCATTTTTAGTACAATAAGAGAAATATTACTGTTTGCAGTTGTAAGCTTGCTGAAAGGAGCTTGAATGCAGTTTTGAATAAACATGTTTGATGAGTTTAATTCGATTCGTTTTTTTGGGGGGGGGGCGGCTGTGAAAAGAGGTGACTAACACGCACATTAGTTAAGTTACACGCCTGTTCTCAAAAATGCATTTAGTTTATTAACACGCACAGCTTAGTTAGCTAACACGCAATATGTGTGTTTTGCGTACACGCATATAGCTAGTGAAAAGTGGCCGTGTGACAAACACATGTGTTACCTAACACGTCTGTAGTTATTAACAAAACACACCGATGATAGTCAATAAACACGCTTACACGGCTTATCTTAGTAACCTGGCAAATATTCGAAAACTAGGAGGTGTGTTTCAAAACACGCTATTCAACCTTTTGCGTGTAATTGAAAACACACATAGTCATGAAATGCGTGTTTTGCTTACACGCCTATGGTTAGTGAAAAGTGGCCGGATAACTAACTAGTTGGTAAACTTTTTTTACAGTGTACACCCATGCGCCGGACCTAATTTTTAATAAAGCTGGCTGTGGAGGAACGAGCGGGTACATACCTACACGCACGACCCCTGTCGCCGTTTAGCATTTAATTCAGCTACAGAAAAAGATTGCGTGCGCCGTTACGCAACGCAGCGACCTGTACCTACCCAATTTTGATTAAGGCAATTTAAAGTAAAATTTAAAATTTAAATAACAACGGGTGACCTCTGAAGTCAGCTCGAACGCCCCGCGGTATAAAGGGTTTGGTTTTTGGTAAATAGCTTCGCCAAAAATGATCGCAAAAACGCGATTTTGGCACCATTGTGTTCTCCATACTCAGGCGCGTCAAATGAGATACTTTCTGTTTAGTCCAGGACAACTTAAGGTGTTGACCTAAGGCCACCGTCAGGTCAAAGCCACTCAGGTCAAGAAAATTGTTGATGTCGGTCATATTGCATTGTATACCTATAGAATTCGGTAGGGCTTAAACGAGCTACTCGTATTTGGTAATGTTTCCTACCCACTAACCAATTACATCGGGAATTATTGAAAAACTCTTATAAACTCAAGTGCTCCAGATAGTCAAGATAATGACTCTTAAATGCATATAAAATCGTGTGTCGTAGATCATGAGCTGGTGTCAAAACAACAGCTTCCATGATTTCCCCAATGACTTGTAGTGGTGAGGTCAAGAGAGTCGAAACCGACCTGACCTCAGGTGACATTTATGAAAAATGCGAGTCACGGAAAAGGTGCGAACTTTAAAGCTTACTTCTTTTGTCAAATCCAACCTCCTTGCAAATGATTCCTTGACGCTTATGGCATTGCGAAGCCATATTTTTGGATTTTGCAAGAGTTCACTTACGAGTTATGATACCTGACCATAGGTCAATGAAATGGCCTGAACTGAAAATGCGGCTGGCGTCACAAGATCCATTAATTTAACGGTCAGGTATGCCAACCTTGAGCTTCCCTGTATCTAAGCATTCCGGGCAATCGCAAATAAACTATCGGGGGGGGGGGGGCTAGACTCGGAGAAGCAACTACAAGGTGCGAGTTCAGCTGTAACAGTATGTACATCATCTCCAATTATGTGCAGGTGTTCGTCGTACAGAAACTGGGATTGCCATAATCAACAGTTACTGTCGCCGAAGCCCTAAACGTGAAGAAGCTTTGCTTTATTTTGACATTTGACCTGATATTCATTCGTCACTTGCTTTTCGAAAACAAATAAAATCTACATTGAAGAGACTTAGATACGTCTCAGGGAGCCCTTTCCAGCGTTGACTCGCACGTCTCGCAATGCGAATTTGGTTTCCAAGGTAGATACGAGGGCGAGAGTGCATTTACGCCTTCGGCCTCTTCAGTTATTGTATCCAAGCTAGGGAACGAGGAAACTGGAAAATAACTATCTAAGCGAAAGAAAGAAAAATATTTTCTTCGGCAACAAACTAAGCGTTATAAGCCTGTCAAATGAATCGATCACAAAAATTGATTGATGACATTTGTACCGGTCATTTACCCGATATCGGCAAAACGTGTTGGTGAAACTGGCTGAGTCACGCGTCAGGCCTGTGAACCTCAGCTGAATCTGACAGACGGGGCGGGGGAGGGGGAGGGGGAGGGGGCGGACTCTAGACGGGTGGGCGGCCGCTCACAGCAGTCGCCGCGTGCGGAGAGGGTCGCACAAAGCCGGGAGGGTGGGCGGGGGACGGGGTGGGGCGGGTGACGACAGAGAAGGGTCCAGGGGTAGACCCCGGCCGCCGCCGCCGGCCAGCCAGTCTGTCGCCGCTGACCAGACGCGACTGGTGCTTCCATACAGTTGCCGGGACGGGGTCTCGGGTTCGTCCGGAAGTGCCGGCAAGATCGAACTGTGATATAGTATAGGGCCGGCAGATCGTTGGAAGATATGCGTTTCGCGGGCAAGGTTAGTGAAAACTTGTATGTACCTACCTAATGTTTTTACCTTAAGGATTAGCATTGCCTGTGAGAAAAAAAAAACAAAATGTCTAACTCTTCTAATTTGATAGCCCTCTTTAATTTGGTTTTTAATTTTACCTTTGCACTTCAAATGTTTTTTTTCAACAGTTAAAAAATACACTTATAGGTACCTAAATGTTTCCGATGTATAGGATTGGATGGGATTCCCTATTCTTACTATATAGTATAGTGTCGAAGCGGACGACAAACGTAAATTATTATTTGGTCTATTTTTAGTATTTTCACGATAACTGTCAAAATTGCCTTTCGCCTTTGTGTTTTCAACAACTACTTGCTAAAAATATTTAGGTACGCCTGGAAAAGCATGTGTGGTCTGAAAACGCCTGGAATGACTCGTCATGCCCGGAGGCCGGACAAAGATCAGTAAGTGCGTAAGGAATTTATAAACACTGGTGCCACGTGGCATTGTCCATGCTTTTCATGATGTGGAATTAATGTACCACTCCAAAGTCCAAATATTTCACGCATAAAGACATCACGAGCTACCAAGCTAGACTGAGTCTTACAAATGTTCCACAAAACGGCATCTCGCACTATCTGGCAGTATGCAAACAAAAGGAGTTATAATTAGGGTAGTAGATACCAGCCATCTAGAACATGTCGTTAATCGATGGGTAACATCGAGCTCCCATCGGCCCCGTCACGTCTTACACGCCGGCCGGCCTAAACCGACTGATCCAACTCTTATCTCATCGTCAAATGTGTGGAGCCCAGTAACCGGCCGACTGTCGACCGGATGTGCCTCCAGATGCGTACCTTCCACCCCCTGGTAGGGTGCCGCCGGCGCGAGTGTTTATCTTGGTTAGAGTTTTTAATGTAGCGTGCGCGGCGTTTGAAAACACTAGCGGGCGCCGGCTTATCGCAAGGCCTACACACTACCCGGCCTCGTCTGGTCGTCTGTGTGCGCTGGACGGCTGTTCACTTTGGTGTACACTGTGGTGTTGCCCAGTGATCTCCTTTGCGTTTTACTTATCCCGACAGAGCTAATGTGTGACGACTGATAACAGCCGTATCATGCAGGCTCAATCTCGTACCTATTTTGATTATGCGGCTAATTGCCGACAAATCATCTCTGTTGCCTATTCTGAATAATCGATTATCCTCATACCGCGAGTTTAAGTCGCGGTGCCAATCATTCGTGGACACACTTTAACCCTCGCCCTGGCAGGGGGGGTCGATGCGACCCCCCCCCTAAGGTTTTTCGAAGATAGCGTAAAAACGGCGGCGCGCAGCGCCGCCAAATTTGGCACAGCCTATGGGGCAACCTTTTTACATATGACCTGAAAATTTCAGGTCCGGGTGAACTTGGGTCAGGTCACCAGGTCAGAAAAACCGATACAAGGTCATGGTCAAATTTCAATTTTCTTTTTGCACCTGTCCAACTCACAGTTTTGCACTGATTTCCTTCAAACTTTCAGGATGTGATAAGTTCACCGAGTTGTATAACATATAGTTCGGGTTTTTTGAGGTCACTGACCTGAGGTCAGTTAGAGGTCATTACGTCGTAATGTTAAGCCTATGGGAAAATACTAAATTCGGAAAATACTGGAGATATCCGCTTCGTTCTATCACTTTTGTGCTTTCAAACCACAGTACTTAACAGCAGGTCACTTGGTGCTCTTTGTTTGGTGTACTTATCCATGGGTCAGGTCAAATGAGGTCAACTGAGGTCAAATGACGTTTTTGCCAAAAACTTGGCACATAATGACGCTAGAGCTTAAAAAATGGTATCATTGTGTTCCTGGTGATCAGCCGAATCGAATGATATGCGATATGATGCAATTTGGTTAACTTTAACTTAATTTATTAATTTAAGTTTGCTTGAAATTTAAGAAAAACTTTAAGTATACTTCAGCAAGCTAACAAGTATATCATTCGACGCGCCTTGACGTACTGAGTTCACTGGTGCTTTTCTTTTTGCTCTATCTTAATTAGATCAAAAGTTATAAGCGAAAAACTTTTGACCTGTTTTTAGCGAAATTTTTACATTTATACCCCCCAAAACCCCCCTAAATATTGACCTAGAGCAACCAAATTTGCACAGGGGCGAGCACTCCAGGGGGCCCACCTACCTACCAAATTTGGTGTTTCTAGGTGCCATAGGAGCCAATCGCGAGGGGGGGGGGGTCGCATCGACCCCCCCCCCCCCTGCCAGGACGTGTTATGAAAAATGCCCTGCCAGGGCGAGGGTTAAGGTTTTGAATTTCGCATCTGCAAATCCTGTTAAACCTGCATGACGCTAAAACCATGCCCCAAGGTCAATGCGACCGTGAAACTCTGCTGTTTGCAATGGGACAAGTTGTGACGGCTGCCGCCAGGTCAAACTGTCCATGTCCGACACAGCCCAAGGCTTTGTAGCGATCTCCGTGACACCACGCCACTCCTTCTCATGTTTCTCGTGTCGACTCATATGTCCTCTACTGCCCTTGCTCTGCAAGCTCTACCCCTGGTGCGCTCCGCCTTATTTACTCTTATTAATGATAAATACAAGTTTGTTTATGCTACAGCAGCCACCCAGCGACATTACGCCCGCGGGCACGGCCATAGCGAGCCGCCGCTGTCCCTCCCAAAGTCTTCACCCAACGACCCTGCGACTCGGCTCTATGGACATCCTATTATCCACTGTATAAATAAATATGACCCCCCCCCCCCGGCCCCCCCCCCGCCCCCGAGTCTCGCCCCGTCACTACTCACCAGTCACTACACACTACAGCGGCCGTGACGTAATTACCGGCCCACACTAGTCTGACCCGATGTTGACCCCGTGACCTTTTCCATCCCCAGAAGGTGGACATTCAGGTGCGCGATCCGAGACTGGAGGACGTCGGCTGCTGCAACTTCTGTCTGGGCACCTGCCTGAACCCCTATCCCATCAACTTTGAGATCATCACAATGGTGAGTGCTCCCAAGATCCACGATAACTGGGGCTTTGTTTTTACTTAAATTACAATATGTTACGAATCGCTAAAGAGTTGTTTTCCAAAGTAACTGCTGTAAGCACCTAACGTTTGCCGTGCCCCTCTCTGCCTCTCATGCTCGTCATCGCGCAAAATAACCAGCCTAATATCCTCGCACCCGTGTGAGCGCTCAGGCCCGGACGTTTTAAAGGCACGCACATGTCCCTTTTGTTCCGAACGAACTTCGCCGTGTTTCCAGTCCGACTCTCCGATGCTCTGCGCCAACTATATGGTGGTGAGGCGCTGGGATGAAGACTTCATCAAGCTCTACAACAGTCTTCGCGACCAGTTTGCCTTCAAGTAAGTGTAAATAAATATACCTTATATGAAGCAAAAACATAAGGACATGCGACTGTTACCTTTTTGCCGCGCCTGGCAAAACAACTTCCGTTACAAGAACAACTCACTGAACTATTTGACTTCAAAGTTCAATGCGTTTGCGTACCTACATTTCGGCAAAATGTCTCCTTGTCTTGCTTACCCCATTGATCTTTGGTGTTAAGTCTTGCTGTAATTCATAACTCATTGCATCGACCACCGCTCACCATATGCTCTTCACCCCACCCCACCGCCTGACTGAGCTGAGTCTGACCTTCTCCCCTACCTAACTGAGCTGACCCCGTCCCCCGTCTGGACGCAGTGGGCCTCTGATCTCGGCTCTGAACACCCACCGACCGCGGCGGCTCACACAACTCTCCGAGGACGCGGTCACCCTCCAGTGCGGCCTCCACAAGAAGCTGCTCAAGTGGTGAGTGCCCTCCTATCGGGCCGGCCCGCTCGTCCTCTGCCGGTACATGGCCCCGTTCTCGGCCCGGCGTCGGTGTGTGAGTCAGCCCGTATCGCGCCGCTGTCCAAAGTAGCGTCACGCCGGAACGCTGAGAGCTGACTAATGACCCCGCACGGCCAGTGACGTCACGGAAACACCATGTGTTTAAATAGGGGCGATGTTCTCTTAACCTAAATAAATACTATGTAGACAAACAAATTTTTAGTCTGACTAATACAGTGGCCGTAAATTTGCGAGCTTACGTACCTATTATCATTTTTTCTCGCTTTGTATGGAATCCCAAGCCTTATTCAAAGCATTAGGTGCGATCTTCACTCAATACACCCTGGGCGCGATCGGCATTACGTCCCCGAGTTGCGTCCGACCGAGGAGCGTAAGATCAAACTATCAGTACCTATAGTCCACAGAAGCGCTAGGTGCTCCATATCCTGAATGACATAAGAGCAGCATGTAATCTAAATCGCAGCCATTTCTAAAAATAAACGTCCCAATTGCGACAACTTTAACCCGCGCCCCGCTGGGGGGGGGGGGGCAGAATCTGCCCCCCCCCTCCCGTTTTTCGCCAATAACTTCTAAACGCGTTATGCCAGCGACGTCAAACTTTCAGTACCTTATCATACATCAATTTGACACGTTCCCTGAAAATTTGAGCGAAATCCGTCGGGACATTTTTGAGAAAATGACGTTTTAGTGACGTCATGTTCGCCATTTTCGCCTCAAAAACGGCAAAATTTCAAACGCCGCCAACATCTTCATTTTTAAAGGAATCAAGACGTAACAAAAAAGGTTATACGTGATTCTACTTTGTCTATCAAATGGCTATCTCGGTTTTTTGAAAATTTTGGATTTTGGCCAAAATTTTTCCAAAAAACTGACTTTTTTGGGAAAATATTTATAAAATCCAAAATTTTGAGTTTATCGAAAAAAACCGGAATATATGTCAAAGAAGTGGTCTATGTGCACCTACATACCAATTTTTAGAAGAATCGGTTCAAAAATGTGGAAGTTATTCAAAATTTTATGACGTCACGACACACAAAAATTTTGAAAAATGATTTTTTTTGGAAGTTCTAGACCTCGTACAGAAACAAAAATAGCACCATTCGATTCGCCGTGAAAAACTGCATCGGATAGACACCTTTTTAGGCCTTAACAACCAACTTCAAAATTTGACCTCACTTGACCTGACCTTGACCTGACCTCGACCTGAAATTCATCCAGAGGTGGTCCATATCACTTATTGAGTGTGCCTATTGAATTCCATGAGTAAAATGACCCATAAAACATGTGTCGCACATGCCCTTTTCTATATTTTGTTTTTGGTGACCTGACCTAACCTGACCTGACCTTGACCTTGACCTTTGAATGACATTGTGTGCAACGAATATTGTCTTGGTAGTCTAAGAACAAGTTTTGGGCAATCAGTCTCAGTCCATTCTTCGGCAACTACGGTGCAAGGCCGATACTGTAGAAACTTGCATTTTGTACCCTTGACCTGACCTCTGACCTACTTAAGCAAAAAAATTTGGGCTCTTAAAGGTAGTGTGCCACCTTTGAAAGATTTCCCATTTTATTTTTCCTAGGATAAGAAGCTTCTGTTTTTACCTAATATCGCAAAAAAATCAAAAATGGGCCTGGAATAGTGCCTTTTTCGCCTAAAAGTTTTTTCGGTTTTTAGATATGTATAACAACTGTAGTGGGCTCACCTGCAAACAGGCGTCGGGCAACAATCGCGAATGCGGCGCACTTGTGACAATAAGCAAAGGTCATTATAGTGTTACGACCATACGACGTACGGGAATGAGTTATCAGCTGTCTAATCGTAGACAACACAATGTCGAGCCTTAAACTGTAAGCCCGTATTGGTATTGTTTCTTTTATTTGGCTGTCGAACATTATTTATGGTTTGAAATATGATTTTATGTAAAATAATTGATATGAAAAAGCCGTCTTATAAGTTATGACCCCATTTCACCACACGCAAGTGGCAGAAATGACAATGATCAGCTGACGCATTTTTCTTGGCCGAAGTCAGAGCGCGCGGCCCGACGCACCACGCGTATTTGGAAATTCCGACCTCGACGAGCATCAGAAGCCACCTAACAGGCGTGTTCGAAACCGCAGGAGATGATGATGAACGGGTTTGTCGAAACTTGATTGGATGAGCATATCGGTAATAGCGATTTCAGTGTGTGCATTTATTGTTCATAGTGGTGTGAAATGTGGTTGGGGTACGACCGACAACCCGTCGGGGCGAATTTCGCACTGGGGTACTCAAAATTTGAAGAATTTAAGACGTTTCCATGAGTTTTGAAGGTATGGATAAGTTCTAAAAATCCGGTTCTCCTTATCTGGGCCATTAACTCCATACGGTCCAAGAAAGCTGGCACACTACCTTTAAGATCCGCCTTGTTGAGAGCTTTCGATTGCCGTTTTCCTCGTCTTTCTACGACCATCGGTTCGGAAGTTAGACAGGGGGGGGCAGAATCTGCCCCCCCCCCCAGCAGGGCGCGTATGGCTGAATAGCCCAGCGGGGCGCGGGTTAAGTTACAAGCCAGATGCAGCAGAGATATTAGGCGATTTTCGGTCACGTAAACAGTAAACACACCTCTCAACTCCGAATTTTACCCACTACAAAATGCCTAGTTGGCTCACGAGACCAGGACGTGGAACTTTCGAAACAATCACCGCAAAGATCTAAGGAACCCACCTGTTAAATGAGTCTCATAAATTTTGAGCGCAAACGTTCAAATGTCGATTTAATCGTAGACACATTTCCGCCCACTAACCCCCGCTCCGCTCCCCCCGCTAATGTCGCGTGCCGTCCCTGCAGGATCATGAGCAACAACGCGTTCTACAGCAGCCACGACCTGCACGCGTTCATCGGCTGCAAGGCGGACACGTGTCCCTCGCAGCACACAGAGTCGGTGAAGAAGTTCCCGCAGTACCCGCGCGGCACGCGACGCCGCCGCTCTGGCCAGCACGAGGACTGAGAGTGCGCCCGCCGCGCCGGGGCCGTACCGGTGGGATAACTACGGTACGGAGATACCTGCCGTTTTGTTTCTGTCACGCGGATCTGAACTGAAGTGACGTGAGCAGTACGTTACAAAGATTGTTCACATATTGCCTCAGTCTCGTTCAGTGTTCTTTGAATCCTTGGCTGAATGCGTTTCGTTCACTTTTCACTTCACCTCAGTTGAAGCACGTCACAGAAAATTCATTTTAGAGTCATTCTTCTTCAGAGATGTATATTATTTGCCAATTTCCAAACATGATATTGAAGGCCTATTAACTCGCGCATTCCTAATCTACCCGTAATATTTCTAACACAGAGTCGGACCCATTTCAGGTTTGACGTTCGACATCAGAGCGAAGTGAGCTCCGCTGTCCAATGGACAGTGTAAGGACGACCGCAATGACCGGAGAGCAGCGACCGAGGCTGCAGGCTTGGTGGTCAGATGTGTCTAGTGGTCTGATGACAAGCGTGTCGAATCTGAGGACCGCGAAACCAAGCCAAGAACTGGCTGAATCCAGCGTCGCCAGAGGCGGTGTGACATCGCGATCTCTGTGACCAATCATCACGTAGCAAAGTGTGCCGATCAGAAGAGAAGAATCGCGGAATGTCGATGTCCAATGACCACAATCTTGGAAAGAGAGACAATTGCGGGTCACGCATCGACACAAGATTGTAGACTTCACTGTATCTCATGATTTTTGTATCTCACGATTTTGCCTGCCAAGCTCCGTGCTGTCGTTTATTTAAACGGTTTGTGTACGACGAATGTCCACGTGCTGAGTACAAATAGTTCACTGCCAGGGGTTGCGTATGTGCGTCGTATTCAGACGGATGTCTCGCCTCTTTGACTGGTGCGTCTTGGGCCAGATTACTGACACCAGAGAGGCATTAGGTGTGCCACCATCATGACGCTCATATCCGGTGTTTTACTGACAACCATTGTGTAATCATTGTGTAATTGTCTGGGGAGTCGTTTTAATACAGGATCATACATTCCTTCAACTCGCATGTCATAGGCTAGGGAATTGAGAGGATCCACCATCGGAAGTTAAAATGTTAGCAAGTTCCATCAGGCCATATTAGGGTTGTTCATGATCTCACTGGTTCTCAACATAGAAACAGGTAGGTTCTACTTGGATCTATGATACCAAAACAAAATTTGAACAGAATGAAAGAACTTGATATTGACATTTCAAATTGTTGAGATCAATGAATCACAGATACAGCATTCGTCGACACATTTTAAATATCTGTTTCGCAGAGTTCCTCAGCTGTTAGCCTTTCTTTTACGAAACGGCTCAGTCTTTTTATCTTGTTTTTAGGAAACGCTGTCAACAACTCTTGAGGCAGATGCAGTAAGGAGGATCAAAATTACGCCCACGCAATATTTTTAAACTTCCTCAGTTACCATCATCTGACCCAAATCGACTGAATCATGCCTAACGTTCCGAAAAAAACACCAATAATGTGACCAAGGCCATATACGTAATTTGACTATATAGGTCGCATCAACAGATATTTTGTCCTTCCCACAGGAAAATGGCAGCACCGTCGAGATCAACATGCGTGCGGACTGTTATATAATTTTTAACAAACCGCAAACAAATTAACACACCTTTCGCGGCAACCCTTTCGGATCTATTTAAATTTTTGTTATTATTTGACAATTCATTGTAATAAATTTCAGTCTGAAACTTGAAACGGTGATGTGAAAAAATTTTCGTAGGGTTTTCAGTCCATTAAGCTTTCGAAATAGTTAAATTGGTAGTCATGAGGAAATTAACTATGGGTTGAAATGGGAGATGTACCAGATCTTCCACCAACAAGCCTGTCAAAGGCTATCAAGGAGGGAGGAGAAGTTTTCGGTAAGTAGTGTTCAGTGTTCACGGTACACTGAAATCCTTGAAATTACAATAATCCCCTTAGATGCAAATCCTTATCTCATCAAGCACACAACAATTAGGTAGAAGTAAGCGTACCTGTCGGGATTGTTTGAAACGATACTTGAAACGTTGAACCGTGAAAAAGGATAGCGAATACGTAACATTACCAAATGACTGAAATGACTTGACTGAGTTCACTACTCAAATGATCTTCGCGGGTCGGTTGAGTCAGTTGTCTGTAAAGGAACACCTCCTCATGTAACCGCAGCAGCCTGACACCGTCTCGCTCTCGTTTGTCTGGCAGCATCATGGCTGAACCACCAGACCCTCCTGTCGGTACCGCGCGAGTACCCTCCGCCACCAGACACCAGGGTGCCATGGAAGTAAGTCAATGCCGATTACCAAACAATAATCGCTTTCCCCGGCTGCCTTACCAGATAGTCAAAGCGAGAAAATGCAGGCTTACAGTCATGCTTAGCTTATCGTATCAAAGTTTATCGTATCTAATTGAAGCTTATCGTAACAAAGTGTTATCTATGAATTTTGTCCATCGTGAACAACATTTCAATTGGTCATTTTCAAATTTCACCATGTTTCAATTCTGACGTTTTCTTTTCATAAAGCAAATCACATATGGGAATGCCAGACAACAATGGACCATCTTTTGCTCGAATATACTACATCGCGAGGCCCAAAAAAGTCATTGGCATGGAAGTACACACGAGGTAAGCAATTCAACAACAAATGGTATGTAAAGAATTTCATCAACCAATCATCTCAAACATGCTTCAAAAGTAAATAGGTACCTAATTATATTTGGCTGGAAAAAAGCAATTTTGTAGGAGCGTGTCTTTAAACGCTCACTGCACTAAAGCTCTAAGTGTAGCGTTTGTTACTTCAGTATTTAAACATCGATATAAAATTCAAAAGTTCAGCATCACCGAGTCCAGAGTACAAGCAAAATTAACAGTGGCTGCTGCCAAGAATCGCCATTCGTTCAAAAGAAGGCAAACGCCCATCCCACACCTATGCGAATTATCTGACCCACCTACTTTTCGACCCACCCACTTTTCAGAACCAACGACGAGGTTCTGCACGTGCCAAAGGCGGCGCTCAAGTACAACATTACCGACCACGTGTTGATGATGTCCCATCCGAAGAAGGTCCACCCGCCGGATGGTAAGGAGTGCTGGGCTGGGGCCGCAGGGAGGGTGTGTCAGGGTGCAGGGCGCCGGCTGCCCCGCACCTTGATAGTGAACGCTGTGGTAGAAGTTTGGAGAGCGCGTGGTAGTAGATGTGCCTCTTTTTCGAGCTATTAAGATTGCCAGCATCGTTAGAAACTCAGGTTTCCTCATATCCGCCTAGCCTAGGTTCATGCACTGAATAGGAATGACCGATGACGTCCCTAATGTTGTTCGACATTATTCGATATAACATGAAAAACGCCTCAAGCGGAAACTAGCGTCTGAATCCTTCCTGAGCAGTCATGTCCATCCGTCCTGTACGCCGGACGTGTGTCCCGTCTGATATATTTGTCCCACGCACGACAGTGAACGAGCCATGGCATCTCAAGAACAAGGGCAAGAAGTACCACCTGCCCGAGCGGGTGGCCATCATCGCGCGGCCTCGCAAGGTGTATCCGAGCACCGACCGGCCAGCCAGCGAGATCGGCCACCCGCCACGCGCCGCCCTCTACGGCCACCCTCCGCGACGTGGCGACTCGGCGCCCGCCAAGAAGGCCGCGCCGCCGCCGCCCAAGCCAGCTCCACCTCCTCCACCGCCGCCTCCGGCAGCCGCGGAGCCGGCCGCGCCGTCAGCGTCCACCACCGGACCGACCACGACCACCTCGTCGACCGAGCCGACGGGCACCACGTCGACGACCGGCGGTCCGACGACCAGCGGCAGCTCGTCGGGCGTGACGTCCAGCTCGTCGGGCAGCAGCGGCGCCGGTGGCGGCTCAGAGTCGTCGCCGTCGGCCGACACGTGAGCCGCGCGCGCCGGCCCGCCGCAGAGCGGTGCTGACAGGAGCGGACAGCGCGGAGGGTGGCGAGAGGAGAGCGAACGCCGCACCGACGCTGCGCCAAGGACCGATAGGTAGTTACACCGACCACTAGGACGGACCGAGGAGTCCTGCAGACAGCCCCGAGGACGGTTCGAGTGGACGTGGCTTGACACATGATGACAACAGGAGGGAGTCACTGCGGAGGTTTCGCTTCGGGACCCGAGCGGTCGGTGTCACGGCCAGACGTCGGGCGTCTCGTTATTAGGCGCAAAGTCTGAACGCCGCTGGTCTGTGTCGAACAGTGGAGTGGCCCAGAGCTGCTAGGAAGCTGGAGCTGGAGACCTGTGGCTGCATGGCATCCGTACCGGCGGACTGTGGCACGACCAGAACTATCCTACTTTATAGCTTCGCGGTTAATGGGTACTAAAGTTAAATGCAGAGAAGAAGAATAATGTGTTAAAGCCACGGTTGCAGTGTTTGTTCATTTTTACCGAAGTTACCTACCGAGTGTTGCGCTTGAAAGAAATACAACGTATACCTACAGTATCTAACTTACTATTCAAACAGAATCCGTCTGTCTGTGAGTCTGTGTGTCCGCACATCGTGTAGTGGGTTCAATTTGTTACGGCTAGAGGGCAGACGGTACGACGTAGGGGGCTGAAATTTGCACACCTTCTAGGTGACAGAGCGGGTCAGCGCCTTTTCTAGGTTCCGACTCGCTGGGGTGCACGGTTGGCGCGTGGCGCGCGCTGGAAGAACGCCAATGAAATTTTGATCGGTTCGTAGATCTTCATTGAGAGCCGGGGTCGACAAACTTTGTGAACTAAATGCATGCCGATCGGTGGCGGGTGCCTCGCATTGGCGGATGGGCAAGTTTTTTAATTTGAACGAAAAGTGGCGAAAAATGTGTTGGTTTTCATTCAATGGAAACAGTTTGTGATACGAGTATACAAATGCACCGCGTTTGCCGCAATGCGTCATATTGGTCACAGGGCGCCTTTTTTGCCGCAGCTCGCACAATTTTGTCAAGTATTGTCTGGTAAAGGTGCAATTTGGTGCCAGGATGCATGCTCAAACAACAGGTACAGATGCGCCACATTTGCCGCAATGCGCCACATTTGCCACAAAGCGCCAGTTCCGACAAAATCGAGTAAGGGTAATGCAATGGCACGAATAGGAGCAGGGCTGGGAACACTTTTAAAGTCTGATTTTGAAAAAAAAAATATTGGATCCAAATATTATGTGACTTGACATGACCCAGTGGTAGGTAGTGGTAGTGGTAGGGGTAGTGGTTGTAGTGGTAGGAGGTAGGGGTAGGGGTAGGGGTAGGGGTAGTGGTAGGGGTAGTAGTAGGGGTAGTGTTAGGGGTAGGAGTATGGGTAGTAGTAGTGGTAGGGGTAGTGGTAGTGGTAGTGGTAGATGTAGTGGTAGGGGTAGTGGTAGGGGTAGTGGTAGGGGTAGGGGTAGTGGTAATGGTAGGGGTGGGGGTAGTGGTAGGGGTAGTGGTAGGGGTAGGGGTAGTGGTAGGAGTAGTAGTAGGGGTAGTAGTAGGGGTAGTAGTAGAGGTAGTAGTAGGGGTAGTGGTAGGAGTAGTGGTAGGGGTAGTGGTAGAGGTAGGGGTAGTGGTAGGGGTAGTGGTGGAGGCAAAAGTAGAACAGTGGCCCGGGCTGATCCCATCGGACGAGAGGTGACCTATGTGACCTGGTCTGACCCAAAGTGACCGGGGCTGACTCCTTTGGCCCGTCTTGACCCCGTATCAGCCAAATTTCATCCAACAAAGCCCCCAGAACAGCTCTTTTTTAATTCTCTTCACATTTCCGTCCAAATCTATGCTTCTAGCCAACACATCGATTTGAAACGAACACCATTCGAAAGCAAATTGGCTGGTGCCGCAATTTTTTCCTACCACGCAGCAAAGCAAGTGGCGCAGCCGCTTGTCTATATTACTATTTGAGGAGGGTGCGTCTGTCCGTTACCGAGGTCCCGACTTGGCGGTGCTTTGCGTGGACTACAGGCCAGACCGTTGCACCTAGCCCGGTGAAACTTGCACAACTTATAGATCAAGGATGCGCGACGTGCCTTTGAGGGGTCTCAGCTCGATCGGAT
Organism: Amphibalanus amphitrite; assembly: GCF_019059575.1. Classification (NCBI taxonomy): domain Eukaryota; kingdom Metazoa; phylum Arthropoda; class Thecostraca; order Balanomorpha; family Balanidae; genus Amphibalanus; species Amphibalanus amphitrite. The sequence continues at coordinate 72,028 of NW_024882758.1, read as the reverse complement.
TGATAGGGAGCGCGTGGCGCGTGCTCAAAAAGTGCAAATTCGCGTCATAGACTTTACATGTATAAATCGGCGTGCGAAATCCGGCGAAAACGGCTAATTTTGGCCGACACGGGTCCAGTTCCCGTGCAATATCTTGGTGACCAGGGGTCCGACCGGCACGGGGAAAACAGCATCGTGTACAGAATTGAACGGGCTATTGAATGGTGTGCAATGCAGAGGATAGCACGCGCCACGTGCACCGGAGAGGGCATTTTTATTTGAAAAATTGCGGTTTTTGAGGGATTTTGGAATTAATTTTATTTTTAGGTGACCGTTAAATGGAGCGAGTTGAATCAACGCCTATTTGCAAGAGAAAGGTACCGCCTCTCATATAAAAATTGTGAAAAGCTGATTGATCCAAATCAAGGTGGTGCAAATCACAGGAGAAAATGGTGTTTGTCAATTTTGTGCCACTTTATTAATCACACGGGGTTTGCTGCATAACCTGATACCTTTGGCAATTGAATATGGTACCATTGGATAGAGCATTCAATTCTGTCCAATATTCACTCTTCATTTTCGCATGATTAACAACAGTATCCTTAAAAATGTAAATGTTCCAAACCATTACATTGTCATTTTTAGCGAAATTCATCGATGGCCCTCAAAAGACTTCACGCCAGTTTTCGAATCAATCTAAAGTAGAACGCATGATAATACGACACGGGCACCTCGATGCGATGTATCTTTTTGTTTTCTTACAAAATGCTTGGCCGTCAAAAAGCAATCGAACGAAATGGATATCTACCAACCAAATCGACACAGACCAACCAAATACCCACGGGTCAAAAAATCCCCCCTTCGCGTTGCGGAGCACGCGGGTAACCCTAGTGCAATCCTATTTGTACCAGGTAATTACCAGGAGAGGGAAGCGCTGCATGTACCTACCAAAGTTCTACATCTATTTTTGAATCATTGTTTTATTTATTTTCGATTTGTCATCTAAACTGATGTCTGATTGTCTTAGAAGGTGAAAATACCTCATTGGTATGAACGCAACAGATATTTTTGGTTTTGGTAGAAATGTATTTTGTTTTCCCATCCCATGTAACTAGTCCTCTTGTACCTAAAGCGTATAATGTAACCGTGTGCTTCAAATGAAAAACCATAATTTCATTATACTCTTAACATTCAGAAGGGAAACAATGATTGGCATTTGGTTATTTTCTTTTATTTACCAAAATACATGTAAAAGCCATATAACAAATAACGAGTACACTTTAAGACCATGAAACGACCAGACAACTACACTTAACCCGTGGATAAAAGAGCATTTTCTATCGACGGAATCATGCCTCATGTCACTAAAGATCTCTTTGCTAAAGCCTGTACCACACACTAATGAAACGCGTCATGCACCCACAGGGTTACAGTGAGGGAAATCCACGTGGAAATGCTTAGAGATAAAAGATGAATTGTGGGATGTTCAGTTGGGTATTCGTCCCTGGAACTCCATTCTGTCGTTTGTGGCGACGGTCACACGTCCTTTAGAGCTTCCGGCAGAGGGTTCTTGGGGTGCTTGCTCTCGAAATGTTGTTTGTACGTTTTCGGGTCAGGCATTTGAGACTGAAATATTCCGAAAAATGGCATCAGAATTTGCGATTTAACACCCACAACTTTCCACGATAGGAATGAAGAAAACAATTGTAAGAATATAAAAAGCCATGCAGTGAAACGAGAACATGCCATAAGGTGTCGTTTACAAGATAGCGTGTAGTTAGATCCTGTAATTCAACTCAACACATTAGTTGTTAGTCAAGCTTCGCCAACCGATAAGCGAACTAATTACCATAAAAGGGTAATCTACGGTGGACGACGAGGAACTACTAGGATAAAAACTATAATGTGGACATCAATAGCCTTACTGGACCAGTATTCTCATCCACAACAAGTTGAAAGTTTAAAGTCCATTTACTCAAGGAAAGAACGAATGCAAAAAAAAAACTCAGCCCTGGCCACTGAAAACACTAATTGCATCTTTACCAACAACTGATCAAAGTCTTCTGAATCTCGTGGATCTGCATATGCCTTTGCTCCATTACTTTGATCATCGGAAGGCGAAGTGCACATGCATCCATTACAAGCCAAGCATCCACATTCTAAACACATAGGCTCAAAATGTAGAGCTACATGCTGTCCGATTCTTGTGGCGAAGTCAGTTAAAAGAGAACGATAGTTTCAATTAACCATTACAAGACATTCTTTACGTCTGCCAGTTTACAGGATTTCCATTCCATATAGAAACTAAGCATTTGGCACCTATATCAAGTAGGTACTCTTTCACCATTCTATATTATTCTATTCCAATATACATGGTGTTTTCTTAGTTTATCCTGCGACGTGCGGGGAGGCGTTTTTACGTACCCCCCCCCCCCCCGAAGGTTTTTTTTTCGCAAATATAAAATACGGCGGCGCGCAGTGCCCGCAGCGCCGCCGTTTTTTGACACACCTTTTCATATATCTTTTCTGCAAAGGCTGTAAAAATTCAACTATGGTCGTTCAAGATCAGGTTAGCAGGTGACCTTAAACCTTACCTCAGCAAAAGTTATAATGCTCGCCATACCTACAACAACTGAACGATCGCCTTGAAACTGTCCGCGATTGACAAAAGAAATAGGATATAACAAGGCTGTATATACAATATAGGGCAATAAAGGGCATATAATACTAACTATACATAAAATACACATCTGGGAATCTGGAAATCAGCGACCTAAGGTCAGGTTAATTTTGCGACCTATCCATTATAAGTCAATTGGAGAAAATTGAAATGGGCTTCAGGCCGAAGCCTGATGCATAACCACTTAACCTAAAAACATTTGACTTTCAATTGCCTGCAATCTATTCCTGGGAGTAACCAATTCCTTAACCCCGGTAGGCAAAATCAGTAGATAAGGTTAGGTTAGGTTAGGTTAGGTTAAGCAAGGTTAGATCAGACACGGTCATCAGAGACAACGGTCATCCAATTCGCCGGTGAAAATAAGCTCCCGATCTAATAGTGGATTGCAAAACTCGATAAAAGGCATGACAATTTCTTGCCGCCGATGGGATTCGAACCCACGATCTCAATCTTGTTAGAGAGATCAAGTCATTTGCACCTGTGATCTTGCCACTTTGCAAATCAAAGTTCTCATATCGATAGAAAACCCTGCATCGATACACGATAGTATATTTAGATCGACCTTACCAAATACTTAAACCTCGCCCGCAAATGGGGGGAGGGGTAGCCACCCCCAACCCCGCCCGCCACCCCAGTTAGTTTTTCTGCTCTTCGCTTAACACTTTTCAAGCTAGAAGCCTGATTTTTCGTATAGCTGCTCCTCTACTCTTTCTTAGCGTCCACCGAAAATTTCAAGTTGCTGTGGTTTTTGATTTGGAGATATGACCTTGTTCTTCAGGTCATGTCATGACTCAAATGACAAATACCCAATATCTTGCATTGGCTATGGGTCTTGTGAGCTTTTGACACCTTGATTTCGGCCTTTTATGCCAGTCTCACCTCCCCCGCCTATCATATAACATGTTGTTCGACGACATACAGATGTTGGGGCCAGGGTCAAGGTCAACCTAGGTCATCTAAAAACATTGCGTTTTAGGCAAGCTAAATTTACTTTTCGTGAAGTTTCTTTGACTGTAATTTTGGTAAAAGCTTCTCAGTTCTCAGTTCATGATCTCATCTAATAAGGGCACAGAATCAATTGGTGCACACATCAGCACAAACACAGACACATAAACACATTTCATTGACCTTGACCTAGCTTGACCTGAAATGACAACAGCCAGTAAAAACCTAGTCGGATAGTGTGACAGAGGTTCTACTAGCTGGCTTGGCAGCGTCATCAGTAAATGATGAGCAGCGCATGTGATATTCCAACAGTGACCCCAACCAAACAGCAACATTTTTTAGTTTGACCTGACCTGGAAGGTCAATGACTGACCCGATTAAGTAAAACTGGGTATCATTGGATTAATCTCTTCCCAGAGAATCTGTTGCTCTTTACTACAAGCTCTATCATTTCTCCAGCAGGAATGCAATGGTGCAGGGGGTGGCAACCCCCCCATGCCAGTCTGCAAAACGTGGCAGGGTTCGACGAGATCTCGTCGGGGCAGACACAGTGGGGCGGGGGCAGATATCGGGGCAGCTTTTGAGAAATCGGGGCAGAGTTCGGCAATTCCGGGGCAGACCGTTTGTAGTCGGGGCGGACCGGGGCGGGGTGCACGCTACCCAAGATACCTATAAGAAACAGGTAGATCCGATGTTTGAAAGTAAACAAAAAGTAAAGCCCCAGTCACAAATTTGACGCACCTGTGACATTTCCTGACACCCACGTGACTATTGTATTAACTTTTGTGTTATGCGATGTTTTGACCTTATTTAAAGTACTGAAAGCTCAAAATGTATGATTAATGTTGTTTAAAGCAGCATATGAATAATTATGTTTGTAAATTATCGATAAGCTGCTTATAGCAGGTCACGTGATTGCTACCAGATTATGTGCTCAGAAAGCATCTTTTCAACTTCGATTTTGAACAATTTTTACCTCCTTTGAGGCCAAATGATGGACGGTTTGAGGCACACGATGAAATGCTGAATCTATTGATGCCAAAATTTGTTCGTTTTTTGCATTTTTAGACTAGTATATCCTGGCTCAAACTTTGACCAGTTTGTGTGTAAACCCTATGGTGAAGGGAAAACTTCACGCCCAGCACACGCCCAGCAGACGTCTTTACAGTGCTGCCAAATCGTGTTTGGTGGGGGTCGCACGCTACCGGTGGAATATAATAAAGAAGCAGAGTATTGTTGAAACACGCGAGAAAAAGTGAGCTGCGCCACAAACGTCACTGAAGCGCAGAAATTGTCATTTGTAACTGCTACCATATTCGAGTTTTCCCTTCATCGGGGCTATGAATGTTTTACGCTTGGTTTTACGCGCCGTGTTTCGTATTAGCAACCAAGAAGGAAAGGCGCTACCCGGAGATACTCCTTTCTAGCCTCACCAAACCAAATCAAACCAAACCGAACCAGACCAAACCTGACCTAATCGAACACTCGTAAATGTGCTGTATAGCCCTCACGATGATTGCCGTCCGGCCAAATGATATCCACATTTCCACTTAGAAACGAACGCATGCTAAACCGGCTGCGAACCCGCGACCTGCAGATTAAGAGACGAGCTGCACACTTAAAACTAAGCCAACAACTAGCTGATCATCGCCAAGACGAGGTGTAATATCAGTTTTTCAATGATGGGGCATTGTCCGAGTAGTGCCTTTCTTTGGTTGCAAAAACGAAATGCGCCCCTCGCTGCCGATTGATTCGACGTTGCCATGGCAACATGAGGCAGTTTTGCACCCCAACTGCGTCATCATCACATTTTAACCGGAACACTACGCTAGCCGCTCTATATAATATAACCTTGACCAATGATCAGATCCTTTTTAAAAAATTGTCGAGTCTCATTACCGCGACCGCGACCGACTTAAATTTGCGCGGGTGATGTATTGATATGTAGTTTTTATGCTATATATAGTACATTTAGGGCCTAATCTAACCTGCCCCAATTAGATGCCCCATTTGGGGCAGAAATTCGACTGCCCGGGAGGCTGACTGCCCCATTTGGGGCAGGATTCCGGCTGCCCCAAACACCTCGTCGAGCTGGCTGCCACGTTTTGCAGACTGGCCCCCATGTCCGTTCTAGGATGGAAAAATGGCATGTGTGGGCTAGGGTTAAGCCACCAGTGACATAATCAAGGTCTGAGCATTGTGGGTAATCTCGCATAAATATTATATGCATTCAGACCCTAATAATGCATGAACCTTGTTTGTTTTGTTTACAGCAGAAAGCTGTTGGTCATGCATGCCCCACTGTTGCCATAATCCCTTCAAACAAGGTGTGGTTGATTAGGTAGGTAATGAGTCGACACTGTTTTGTCATTGTCAGTGAATGGAGTACATTGCAGAAAAAGTATTACATACCTTACAAACATCACAGTTAAAGGTGAGAGCTGCAGCTGCAGCTTTCTTCTGATCCTTCAGGTTATGACCCGCCTGTTTCTTAGCGGCAGCCGACTTCGCTTGAGCTTTTTGCTGTGATTGAATTTTCTGTTGTCCCCGAGCCATTTTGCTTCAATTCTGGAACACCAAATAACAATTAACAACAGTATGTAGCTTATCCTCCAGTGTATAGATTCAGAGATGTAAGATAGGTCAAGGTACAGCGTACATCGGAACTTTCACATCAACATGCACTAATGACAACTGACAAGTCAGGAAAACCAAAAAACAAAAGTTTGAGTTCGCACACTGAAATGGCTTCCTCAATCACATCTGCTGAAACTGATATAATAAAACAAAAATGATAATTGTTGGTAATACAGCTGACACACACCCTGCACATGACGTTGTGGACACAAAAATCAGAAAATACTGGAAAATACTCACAAAGTAGGTTGAGGTTCAGGTAGGCAACTCAAAGGCTTGCTCGTTGTTGGTTGTGGTATATATGGCCTTGTAGCCTTGGGGCCTTGGTTGTTGTAGAAGAGTCAGGGCGCGCAGCAGCTTGAAAGGCTCACGGTCAGAAAATACTAGAAAGGCTTGCTCAAAAGCTCAAGAGTAAACATCGATGCGTCACACATGTCACAGCAAAACAAAAAATGAAACGGAAGTGGATATGGTAGCAGTCCGGTCGTGATTTTTTGCGAAGGTCATCCGAAGAAACTTTTTTCCTAACAAATTTCGCCTTAAAATTCATTCAACTGTCATTCGAACAAATATTTTCAAATATTTATTTTTATCAGTATTCTCAAATAAGTTATTAAGCTTGAAAATATGGCCTCTAAATACCTGTTAAGTAAGTATTTAGAGAAAGACTTTACGTACTAAAATATGGTAGCATTATTTAATTAGAGGAACAAAACTACCAAAACATCGTGCTTCAACTTTTGGCCGTTGCCTTCAGCGCACAATAAGCCTTTATATGTGCATGTTGATATCGTAAATTTTTACCAATTTGTGTTAATTTATCACGTCATATTTCTCCTTTTTGTTTTTTCGATCCATGAATTTCTTTCTTTAATAGAATATCAGCATCAAATTGTCGCATTAGCTGTTCCGTCCGCCATTTCCACGGCAAAGTAGACGAATGTGACACACTGCGCATGGTCGTGTTATTTTTTTCAGCCGTTGTGAAGCCTCTTTTGCGGGCTTGCGAGTTGTAAAAAATGATAAGATTTAGAGTCAGCTGCATTTCATCTGTGGGCTGTTGATATTCCCTAAGGTATGCTGTACTTTTTTATTCCTTATTGGTAGTGCTGTGCGTCGTTGCCGTTCCAGGGTGATGCTAGGGCCCCATTTCTGTCCAAGGCCTCGTTCGCTGGTGTTTCAGTTGTGTTTCAGCCGGTCAGACGGTGCTTGTGCTAGGACAGAAGTAATTAATGCTTATACATCAGCATAGGTATTTGGTATAGTCATTTTTCATTATTTTCTGGTTGTGCCACAACTATTTCAATTTGCATTATTGCTAGACCTAATTGGTAAGTTAAAGGGACCTTTCTGGCTCCCACATTTAAAAAGTTATGAATTGGCTTAAAAGTGATGTATCCTGGTTCAGAAAGAGCAAAAATGAGTGTCCTTTAAATTTCACCAAAGTATATTGGCAATGTTTTTGAAATTTGAGGTGTTACATTTAATTTTGATTATTTTTTGGCATCCACTGTTCCTATAACATCATTTCAATTTTGAAGCAACAATATGGTGTCTTAAAAGTGTGACAGTTGTTGTGCGCAAGGCAGTACCTATATATCACATTAACATTGTCATTTACTAAGATTTAAGGTTAGGATTAAAGTGCAGTAGCTGCTTAGAATCCAAAAACTCCAGACTTTGCATGAAATTAAATATTTCATGTATGCTTAGTAGTTAAAACATAGGTATATGCTTGGTATTGCATGGATTTTCTAACATGTTGAGATGTTCCCTTATTTTAGGTTTTTAACTTTAAAAAAGGGCTTAGGATATTTATAGAAACACACTTTGTGTGATGTACATCCCTAGACCCTAATGCTTCATTGGTGCTGTTTTCTTTTTTTTTTCACAGCATATCTGAGTGTCTGCAAGGTGCTCAATGATGAACAACCCAGAGTCATCTGAAAATAATATGCATAGCACACCTGAGAGTGGCGGGTAATTTTTGTTATTTTCTTAATAGGTTAACATGATTTGCCTTCCATGATATGTTTCTGGTCTAGCTTACATGTCATGTAGCATTACCTTGGTGTAATTTTGTTAAATATGTCAATATACTGTCTTTGGAGTCATTTATTCTAACTTTTCTTCCAAGCTATTTATGTGTTGATGTTGTCTATCTGAAGTCTTTGCTGTTCCTATTGGTTGTTATCTTTCAGTCAGTTAATTGTTCAGTCAATGAAATGCTAATATGCAGCACAGTCTTCCACTGTTTCTGATGCCCACAACATCTGCAAAATCATTTAGATAGAAATGATGCTGGATGCTCACGACCCACAGTGACAGTTTATGTCCCTAACGGCCGTCGTTCTCCTGTCAGATTGGGCGGTGGCCCCGAGCAGACCGCCGCCGAGTGCCGTCCGCCGGCCTCCCCGCAGGTGGCGGCCCGGCCGGCGCCGCCGGTGCTCACCCGACATCCGATCGCCTCGCCGTCGCCGCCTCTGGTACGCCACACCAAACAGGTGCGCACCTACAGCCGGCCGGTGCCGAGCGCCGTCCAGCCGCGGCAGCCGGTGCCCAGTCGCGCGCAGCAGGTGCTGCAGGCGGCCGTGGGCCGCGGCGCGCCCCTCCAGCAGCGTCAGCCGCCCGCCGCCGCCGGTCGCCGGCCGCCGCTGCACCAGCAGCCGGCGCACCAGGAGCAGCCGCAGCAGTACGTCATGGCCGCGACGACGGCCGAGCAGCAGCCGACGCGCATGGTGGCCGTGCAGGTGGCCGGCGCGCCGCACCAGTATCGACTGGTCTCGCAGCCGGCGGCTGCGCCCCGCCTGGCGCACACACAGTACAGTCTGGTGGCGACGCCGCCGGCGCCGCAGCCGCAGCCGACCGACGCAGGGCTGCTCGTGGTGAACGCCGCGCCGGCCAGCGCCACCCTTGCTGTCCCGCAGCGCCAGGATGGAGTCTACATGGTGACGCCGGCCGTCCAAAGCCAACCAACGGTGGACGTGCCAGTCCAAAGGTGAGAGAGACTTTGTGTTGCTGGTGACGGGGTCGGTTGCAAATTGGATCCTCGTGGGTCAGCCTGCACGCTGATCACATTAGGTTGATGTGCTGAGCTTGCATGTTTCTGGGATCGAGACATCAGCTAACTAGCTATAGATCATGTGTCAGTGATGAATCAAGCATTTCCTGATTGTATTTTGGAAACTTGCCCTCTAATTTCGTGTTTAGTGCAGGGTCTTCTAACATACGCTCGATACGCTGTTGCCATTCAATTTATACGTTTCCTTCACAGACATTTAGTAAGTGGAGTGTGAATACAGACGCATCTACTCTCACTGCGCCTGCTGTCGCTGACCGTTCCTGCCGTGTTCCCCAGGACGATCGGCGGCGGCGGCGGGCCGGCGATGCGCGGCCGTCCCGCAGCCAGTGGCCCGCGCCCCGCCGGCCGCGGCCGGGCCGTCGGCCGAGCGGTGCTGACTTCCGTGGGCCGCGGCCTGGGCCCGCCGGCTCCGACCTGTCAGCGTCCCGGCGAGCCGCCGCCGCCGCCCCAGCCGGTGGCGGCGCCCGGCCAGCCCTTCGATATCTCCCAGATTCCCATCGAGTTTGAGGAGCCCGCGGTGACTGCGGCGCGCACACAGGCGGCGGCGGTGGCGGCTGCCCAAGGCACTGTGGTGCGCTCACAGTCTGTGGCGGCGGCTGGCCAGGGCGCTGCGGTGCGGACACAGGTGGTGACTGCCCAGGTCACTGTGGCAGGCACACAGGCGGCTGCAGCTGCCCAGGGCTCTGCGGCGCCCGCTGCTGTGACGGCCACTGGAACCACAGCCGCGGCACCGGCAGCGGTGGCCGGGACGGCGGCGGAGCCCCGGCCGACCACCCAGACACTGGTCGAGTATGTGTCTGCTGGCCAGTCAGGTCAGGCGACCCCTGCAGTGCGGAAAAAGACCATCACCATGGAGCAGTACAGGGAAATGCAAAGGAAGAAAAAGGTAAGCAGAACAAATTATCATGTAAAAGTAATATACTCATTGGTTGTTTATTCTTTGCGTTCTTTACTTTTATGGACGATCATTTTTCTTACGAAAGTTCGCATCCACGCAACAATATGCTATTAGTCTAGTACAATTTAATTTCTGGTCACTTGCTTCGATTGCTAGAAGCTTTTGACGCTACAACGCTGGTTTACAGCAGGACTGGCTGATGGCATCAAGTCCAAACCATGGTTTTGCCAGTCAAGCCCTCTTTCATGCCACACATATCTAATTGAGTGCGTTTCGCCCAGCGTACCAACATCCACCATTCACAGTACTCTCTTGTTTACTTCCCACTGCTAACAATTCACCTCTGTTCGCGCAGGAGCGCACCCAGTCACTCGACTCGTCTCTTCAGTACGTCTCAGGCGAGGGAGGCCAGCGGTTCCAGACGTACGGTCGCGCCACGGCGCCAATACTGAGTGGTCAACTGCAGGCCACCGCCGCCGGCAAACAGCTGGCGGCAGTCATCGACAGGTGCGTGACGGGGGCGGTGGCTGTGGTTGCTGGTGCTTGTGACGGAGATGCTGGTGACAGTGACGGCAGCAGCGACGATAAATTGGATTGGGGAGTGTAACATGTTGACGGTTTATGTGGCGCAGTTTTTTATTCTGATTCCTGGGCAGGGATGGGGTATAAATACGGTGCCGTCGACTGCCTGCTAACGCGTCTCGTTCCTTTTCTCCAGGACTTTGGTGCTGAAGGATCCATCCCGTTCGACCAGCGCTGGAGACAGCGGTAGCGCCGCCAAAAAGCCAGAGGTAGGTGTCGCCTCTTATATGTATGCGGTTGCTTGTATACCACGTGCAGCTGGCCGTTTTAGTTTCAATGTCAGTTCAGGCTGCGTTGTATTGAAAATTGTTGCTAACTTTCATCGACATATTTGTTATTTATGTCCTTCTGTGTTATTTCTGTTATTTGAGCCTAATTCTGTTGCGAGTATGGCTTTGTCTGGATCAATGAACTGTCGCAGACCACAGCTCCAGACGTCTGGTCAGATTATGAGTCATGACTGACTGGGTGTGACTGATTGTGACTGTGACTGATTGTGATTGTTTCTGGCTGTGATTATGACTGATTAGTGGGTGATGACTGGGTAACTACTTTTTGGCTGAGAGGCTTACTGTGACTGGTTGACTGTGACTGTTACTGGTTATGACTGGGACTGACTGCGACTGTGTCTGGCTCTGACTGTGACTGACTGTGACTGCCGCGCCCTCCGGCAGCCGTACTCGCCGCGGACGGTGCCCGGTAAGCGGGCTCTGTGCCCGTTCTGCGCCCAGTCGTCGCTCGACTTCCGGCGCTGCGACTACTGCCGGCGGCCGCTGTCAGCCGACTGTAAGGTGGTCGACTCGCCCTCGCCCGCCCCCTCGCCCTCCCCCTCTCCCTCGCCCTCGCCCTCGCCCTCGCCGGCGGCGGCGAGACCGGCCACCGAGCAACAGTCCATCATCGTGTCCCTGTCGCCGACCACGGTGAGAAAACCTCTATTTGGGAATGCGTGGAATAGAACACTGTCGAGACTTTAGAGTATACTTATGCGTGCTATATGAAAAGTATAGTTAATATAGTCGTTTGCATTTGGTGGTATTGACAATGACATGGCTCCTTGCGTTGAGTGATCGTTCTAAGTTCTTCGAAGCTTTTTCATGACACCGTTGTCATCGTAACGGGGTCTAGAGAGCTGTTGCTTTCATTCATTCAGTGATTAAAGTTGCTGTACCTAGTAATTCCGCTCTGGTATTGTGTTACGATGCCGTTCAGCGAAGACTTAGAAACATCGTCTGTCGATCATCATTGTCATCTCTCGCTCGTGATCAGTGCCCGTTCGGCTTCCACTGACGCCGCGTTTGTTCGCCAGTATTCGCGTGTGATCGCCCAGCCGCGGCCTGTGGTCAGAGTGGGAGCTGGCCGGCCGCCGCCGCCCCCTCCCCGTCAGCAGAGACGGGTGCGCCGGCGACTGACTGAGGAGCCAGGTGAGGCTAGGTGGAGGGAGAGGGGACAGGGAGAGAGTGGGTTGAAGAGTGGGAGAGAATGATGGAAAGGAGAGCGAGTTGGAGATGGGAGTGGAAGTGAATGGATGAGGAAAATACAGCGCAGGATGACGGAGAAAGGAGGAGTAAGGGATCAGTTTGGCGTACTCCTGGTCTCAAAAGTTCGCTCGAACAAGACAGACTATAAACGTTTTTAAAACATCAGCGTCTTTTTCACGTCTGCGGGTATGAGTAATGAATATGTTACCTGAATGATTGTGACGGAAGATACCGCACAAGCCTTATCGCCGTTCTCGCCATGACCGTTATATAACCTCTATAAACACGCGTCCCTCTCCCCCGCAGAGTGTCTAACCATCTCATCTGACGAGGAGAGCCCGACGCCGACCCGTCCGTCGCCGGCGGTGACGCCCCAGGCGGCCGACGGCAGCGGTGGCACGCGCTCGTCGACTGAGGAGGGCACGCCCGGCGCCGGCGGCGACAGCGCGCGGCTGAACGGCGAGGAGCCGACTGCCGGCGGTGTCATTGGTGCGTGTGAGTGGAAGAACGCCACTCACATGAACAGAGGAGGATGGGGGGGGGGGGGTGCTTATCAATATAGGAGGGCTGATAAGCTCATGATTGACGTACAATGACTGTGATTGTTGACGTAAATGTGTCATGGAGCTGGAAAACGTGGAAACTTAGGTTAGGCTAGGCAATAGCCGTTTCCAAGCTTTTTGCAATGTCATATCCCTGACCGTTGATTTTTATATATTGATTCATGTTAAGCTTATTTTAAAACCATCTTTCAAAAAACATGGGCATCATTACCCTGTTAGCCTCTGTGACCAAACGATCCAATGTGTGCCGACATCTGTTGGCTGACTGTCTGTCCGCGGCCGGCAGGCGGCGGTAAGGCGGCGGCAGACGCGGCGGACGCGCCGATCGAGGAGTGCTGGCAGCGCGACCTGCTGGCGCTGACCGGCGACGGCTCGCTGCCCGGCGGCTACGTGCTGGAACGGCCGCGCGCCGTGCGGTTCGGCTCGTACCGGCCCGCCTGCGAGCAGCCGGTGCTTTTCAGCGAGCAGGGCGTCCAGCTGCGGCTGCCCACCGCCGGCCGGACCCCAACCACCGTGGGCCTCACGCTGCCGCCGGACCGGCTGACGCGCGTGCAGGCCCACTTCGGCTCGCAGATGATGGTGCTGTTTCTGTACCTGACGACCGAGTCTGGAGCGCCCATCCGTCGCATCCTGCAGATGTCCGACCCGGCAGACGTCTACTTTGATCCGGAGAGCACTCAGGAGGCACAGAAACGCGTCACGTTCATATTCGAGGTGAGAGTCTTTTGTTAGGTGCTTTATTTTAAAAAGGGGAACGTAGAGGACGGGTAGCTGGTCATGGGTGAGGCATGTCTCATGAGAGTCGGGGTAAGGCGCACGCTGGTTAGGCTCACTATTTAAGTTAGGTGCCATCTAGGCTGGCTGAGTCGTGTGTGGCTTGTTTATATTGCGGTAGCTGACACCTCAGTGACGCCTTACTGGACGTAATATTACATGCAGGCATTCTTGGGACACTCATGCTTCTCAATTCATATCGTTGGCAGTTATCAACCGCCGCTGACTGAGGCATGTTTGTATAATGCTGACTGCGTCTGTTGTCCCAGACTGATCAGCCCGACTCTGACTCTCTCAACAGGAGAACCTCTCGGAGGAGTCGCGCATCACCCTCCTGCAGGTGTTCAAAAGCTCTGTGGGCGAGAAGCGAGTCATCGAGATCAACATGGCCGAAGCCAACCGTATCCTGGTGATGTCGGCGCCACCGCTGCTCTCCACCAGCCTGCAGTCGCACCAGCAGCATATGGTCAAAACGTGAGACGGAGCACGAGGGCGGGTGGATAGTGGGAAAGATGCTGTAGCTGTATTTTGTCATAGTGGTCACGAGAGTTTGTGGAGCTAGAAAATCTGAACTTGGTGAAGTCGCGCTGTGATATGTTTTGGCCGATCGATGAATATATTCACGTTCTGTAGAGTTTTACCGACCGTACATCACCTTATTGACCCCCACTCTTACCCACACCGCTACCCCACCCATTTAACCTCTGCCTTTGCTGCGCCGCCGCAGCCTGCTGCAGTTCCCGCCTCCGCCCGCCTCTGGGGCCATCGCCGTCACCACGGACGACTACTGCTGCCTGGAGGAGGAGCAGTTCCTCAACGACGTCATTATCGACTTCTACCTCAAGTGAGTGGCCAGGACGTGGGGCTATTGATTTTGATGGAATAGCTGTGCTATATCATTGACCACTGCAATTGCTCGAGGGCAGCGGTAGACTGGGGCTGATGATGGGGAGGTGAAGGAGTTGATCTAGATGATCATTGAGCTGGTTATCGTTTAGAGTGACGTCTGTTGAAGAGAGGTTTTTGTTGAACGCCGCGCCATGCCCTTAAGTGCAGTTGCGGAAGTTCATAGTAGGTAGGTAGTATGTATGCCTCAGACCACGTTGGCTGTAGACACTCAAGCCGTATCGGCTAAATTTACGTTAGTTGTCAGATATTATTGTACTGTTAGCATTTCCATGTGCCAAAGTTCACAATAATGTGCGTTAAAACACCAAGACGTTACGACAGTACAAACCTTGTCCAGAAAGTGTTAACCGTTATGTCGCCTTGCGCCCACCCGTTTTGCTCGGCGCAGTATAACCTCTCTGACGCCGCTCCACCCCGCCTCCTCAGGTACCTGGTGTCGTCCCGTCTGGCCGAGTCGGACCGGCGGCGGACACACGTGTTTAGTTCGTTCTTCTACAAACGGCTCACCACTCGTCCGAGTAGCCGGCACGGCCGTCGCCCGGCTGAGGACAGCCTCAAGATGACCGCCGCAGAGAAGCGACACGCCCGGGTCAAAGGCTGGACCAAGAGCGTGGATATATTCGACATGGACTTCCTAATAGTGCCCATCAATGAGCAGTGAGTGAACTGGAGCCGGCTGGGAGAGGGAGGGGAGGGAGGGGGTGATACGCACGGTGGTGCCGGTGGTTCAGTGGAATTGACAGGGAACTGATGTTAGTTTTCTTTTATATTTTAGTGTTGAAAATGTTATAAACTACACTTACTAAACGTCTGCAAGGCAGGGATTAAAGAGGGGACCAAATGTGCTACTCGATACAGAGACGCCTAAAGGCATTATGAAGAAACTACAACCTGTTCTGAGAGGAAGCAGTGCGAGCATTTCGGGCATCCTCAAACTAGGTATTTTGACCATCGTGAAATAGCCGCACCCTGACTTCCTTAATGTTTATTTCTGTTCACACTGCACACCACCCTTCTCTCGCTGACACTTGAACGAATTGTTTGCACGCAGCTCCCACTGGTTCCTGGCCATCATCTGCTTCCCGGGCCTGGAGGGCTTCCAGAGACTCTGCGACAACGCGCCGTGCGAGCCTCCGGAGCCCCGTCGGTCCCGCGCCGCTGCCCCGCCGCCGCCACAGCCCCCGCCGCAGCCCGGTACGCTCTCTGCACGAAGGACGGGGAAAGGCTGGGGTTTGTTATACATGGGCCTGTCCGGTTGGGTGATTCGTCGCGCCGGTATATGTGTTAGGTTCTCGTTGGATTCTCGAAATCGGCTCGGTTCTCCCCCTAGTTTGATCATATCGGATGGTGTGGCGCTGTGCCCTGTTGTAGCCTTGTACCCGTCATATCTGATGTCATAATTTGGGTGTCATTCGTATGCAGAATCTGCAGCCATGTGAAGCACATGACCCACAAAATGTTCCAACTCCGTTCCGGGAATCACTAGCACCACGGCCCAGTTATCTCCTGCCATCTCCGTGACGAAGCGCCCTCCTCGGTTGCAGCTGCTGTGCCGGTGGCTGCTGCGGTAACGGTGCCGTCTCAGGTCGGCAACACGCGTATTGTGCCGGTGAAGGTGGAGCCGCCCGAGGAGCAGCTGGACGACAGTGATCGGGACGAGGCGGAGGGAGACGACGAGGACCTGGATGCCGAGCCCGAGGAGGGCGATGAGCCGCGCGCCGCGCCCGCCGCCGAGGGGTCGGCAGTGACGCCGGCGGCGGGGGAGTCGGCAGGGGAGGGAACTCAGCAGCAGCAGCCGTCGCCGGCGGCGGCTGACGCGGCGCCGGCAGCCCCCGCGAATGGGGAGGCTGCCGCCGCCGGCTCTGCTGCGCCGGAGGAGCCCGCCGCTGCCGGAGATACCAAGGACGCCAAAGGAGACTCGGCCGGCAGCGCTGCCGAGGATGAGTTTGAACTGGAGACGCCGATACCGGCCGTCTGCACCAAGGACTGGCCGCCGACGGCCGTCAAACAGTGAGTGGGACGGGGCAACCGAGATGTACCTTCGATATTTGTTTTATGGAAGTCTACAGAAGGCTCAACAACGAAAATGTGTTAGAACGTTTGAACCTCTACAGCATGCGCTAGGATTTGGCCATTTATCAGGGCTGCTTTACACCGTCAAGTTTTGCTTCGAAACAAATGAGTCAGCTTCAAGCAACATACATGTTCAATAAAAGGAGCTTCCATTATGTATACCATGTCTATAAATATGTCAACCTAGTTCGTTATGGTGTGTCGATCTCACCAACTTTTCTGTTGAGCTTTGTCCAGCCCTCTATAACCGGCACGGTCGCCCTCCCGTTCCCCTGCAGGCCGTGTGTGCTCATATTCGACTCGCTGGCGGGCGCCAGTCGGTCCCGCGTGGTGGCAACCATCCGAGACTACCTGAGGGTCGAGTACAGCGTCAAAAAGGGCGGCCAGCGGCCCTTCAGCAAGGACACCATCAAGGGCTGCTGCGTCAAGGTGCCGCAGCAGAACAACTTCAGCGACTGTGGCGTCTACGTGCTGCAGTATGTGGAGAGCTTCTTCCAGGTAAGACATTATGCCGCACCTGTGTCAAATGTCCGGACCTAAGATGCCCATATTTTGTCGTCAAGTTCGACCTACTAGTGACGCTTCCATATTATGTGGCCAGTCAAATGTCGGTAGTTGCTGAATAACCGTATATTATTTTTCTTTCGAGTATCAAATGGATAAAAACGCAACAATAATATGCCACTTTAATCATTCATTATCAATTGAATCCAAGTGGCTCGTCGATTACCCAGTGCAGCTGTTCGTTTCTCGTGGCTGACCACCCGCCCCCGGCGTGTGTTTTTATCCGGCAGAGCCCGATCCGGGACTTCCAGGTGCCGCTGATGCCTCTGCCGCGCTGGTTTCCGCCCGAGCGGCCTCTCCACAAGCGTGAGCAGCTGGCGCGGCTGATCGAGCGGCTGGCGCGCCGCCAGAACCCCGAGAACGCTGCCGGCCTGCCGCGGCTGCTCTTCAACTCGGCGATAGCGGCTGGAACAGCGACCGTAGAGCCGCCGCCGGCCCCTGGACGCGACGGGAAGCCGCCGCGGCCGGGCGCGCCGGCGGCCGGCCCGGTACCCCGGCAGCTAGTGGTGACTCGGAACACGGCCAGTGCTACTCGCCAGCAGGCGGCCAACCAGCCGGGCAGGCCGCCGGCCGGCGCACAGAGGCACGTGCAGTACGTGACGCTGAAACCCGAGAGCGGCTCGGCGGCGACTGGCAGGTCCGTGCAGCTGCTGTCTCTGCAGGCCAAGCCGGGCCGTGGCATTGCGGGCAGCACGCCCACCAAGCTGTCCATCCGGCCGCTGAAGCCGGTCTCCCCTGGTCAGCGGCCGCTGGTGCTGGCCTCTCGTCAGGTGTTACTGGGTCCGGCAAAACCCTCCCCGGCCCCGGTCAGGCCTACGGTGAAGTTCGTAACCCATCGACCGGTCACGACGCAGGCCAGACAAACCGGACTTCAGCCGACGAGTATCGTGACGTCGCCGGCAGTGGCGGGGCAGAAGTCGCCGGCCGGCTTGGTGAAGGTGTCTGTGCCGGCGGGGATTACCGTGAGGCCGGTGCCGCCGGACCCGGAGCCGGAGCCAGAGCCGGAGCCAGAGCCGGAGCCGGAGCCGGTGGTGACCGAGGCGGGACCCGTGCTGGTGGAGCCGCGTCAGGAGGTGGCGGCGCCCCGCTCTGCAGAGGCGCCGCAGAGGCCGGCAGAGGTGGAGACAGCGCCCTCGCCAGCTCCGAGCCAGACTCCCCCGCCGTCCCAGTCGTCAGACGAGACAGAGCCGGCGACAGCGGTGGCGGCGTCGGCGCCGGTGGTCACTGCCCGGCCCCCGCTGCGCCCGGCCTCCACCGCCGCCGGCCAGCCACCGCGCCCGGCTAGCGGCGCGGCGCGCACAGAACCCATGGCGCCCAGACCAAAGACTGTGCCCACCGCCGCTCGGACGACAGTGAACACATCCTCAGTGTCTTCAGTTTCCTCGCCCGCCGCCGGCCGGCCGGCTGTGAAAGCCTCCACCGCTGTGACCCCTGTAACCGCCCCTGTCGCCACTCGGCCCAGTGTAAGACCCTCCCCCGCCGCCTCCCCTGTGGGCGCCCCTGCGGCCGCCCGGCCCGCCGTGAGCGCCTCCCCGTCCGCCTCGTCGGGTTCTCCGATGGTGCAGTCCAGTGCTCTGGCCGCCGTGGCCGACTCCTACGCGTCAGACGATTCGGAGGACGAGGAGCCAGAGGTGCCGCTGGCGGCGGCTAACGGCTGTGAGAGTGGAGAGGACAGCCCGGCACGCCTGTCCCGCCGCGGCAAGCCGGTCCGCGACTACGCACTCATGGTGGGCTGTAAGCGGCGCCTGCCTGTGACGGCCGGATCGCCCAAGCAGGCCAAAACACCGCGAAAGAGCTGAGACGCGCGTGGTCTCTGGGACAGCGATGGGAGAGGGCTGTTACAGCTACACAGAAGCCAGTCATGGGAGGCGGGCTCGGCGGGCTGTTTGTTTGTCCGCCGGTGCCCTGGGGAATTGAGGTGACGCTGCGCGGCGGCACCGGTCGGATCTGAGCGCGGTCGCGGCGTCGCGGTAAGTATTTATGTCACGGTCACTGGGCCGTTGCTTCACTCTGGGAACAAGCCTCGCGCCGGGCGCCGCCCGCAAGGGAGCGCTCCTGGTGCCGGCCGGAGAAATGTTGTGATATGCAGTCTGTGCCGCATCGATTGCCTGTGCGCTGTACATTGTCTGTTGATTTGTACATAAGTGACCCTTCCGGCAGTTGGCGATTTTCACATGTTGTTGCCAGTTGACAATAAACTGGCTGTCTATCGTGGTCGGCTGTTCCTACTGTAATAAACCTGCGGCAGAGCATTCACAGAGCATACTCGGAGCCCGTACGGCAGTGCAAGGGGTGCTTGTGCGCAGTGCTGCCCGCGGAACTGTTATGCTCTCGAGTGCCCTCCGATCATAATAAATGCAAATATAGTGACAAAGTCGTTCCAAGTGAGTCAGTGCCCCAATTTGCATCATTCGGCATGGTCATTGGACTTAGCGATCACATAGGCATATCGGCAGCGTGACGAGGAACAGCCGCTACGTTCGCAACGCTATTTGATTGTACCACGATAAGTACGTGCAGAAGGAAGCGTGCTCAATTTGATATCCGGTCCACGGCCATGGGATGATGACCTGTGATGGCTGAAATGGGGGCGATGGCGTCGAGAGAGCCCTAGCGGTAGGAAATAAGAGATCCGAAGTCCGAACTGCTGGACATCATTCCGCGCCGTTTCACCTATAGGGGTCAACGAAGGTCGTGAGGCCAAAAGCTGGGCAGCAGATTGTGGTCCATCCAAAGGAGCTACAATAGGTCACTGAAAGTGAAAATGGCACCAAACGACTCGCCGTGACCTGAAGCTACTATGCTATGCTATCGACTGTTTAACTCTAAAGGTCATGAACTTAGCTTAGGTCACTTACGGGCCATGTCTAAGAAACGCCCGTAAGTACAGTGACTCTTGAATATACGAATAAGTCGCATCATTCGGCAGTCCATATGTGGTATGAGACCGCCACAACTTTCCTTGCAAACTGCTGGTGAATATGTGACCTCGTTTGACCTATACAACTGCAACGTGAAGCAGCCTTGCGTAAAGCGCTCAAGTTCGCAATTTGCATATTCATGAACTGTTGTGCATGTATTTTTCTACCTGACCCGTAAATAACCTAGGGACATGGCGTGACCTTTAGTGTTAAATCAACTGTGGGGAAGTACCTTAGATAATGGTGAGTCGTTTCATGCAATTTTCAGTGCTGTTAGCTCCGCCGGGTGGGCCACAATCTTGTGCAGAAGTGTGACCTTTGTTGACCTCTGTAGGCGAAACGGTTAGAAGTGACGCCGAACTGCTAGGCTACGCGTTACCTATCCCAAGAGCTCTGTTGTTTGCAAGTTTGAAATGGATCCGAGGTGTCCCGAATTCTGGCTGAATCCAGGCTGGAGCCCAGTGGCGTCGGTTTTTTCATTCCTCGCCGACCGAGGGGGCGGATGCCCCCCCCCCCCCCATAGGGGTCTTCCTCGCGATAGCTACAAACACACCCGCGATAGAAAGCTGAAACTTGGCATACCTAACCTTTGATTCAAGACGCATCTTGTGACACCAACCGCATTTTCAAGCCAGGTCAGGTCACTGACCTATGACGTCATAAGTGAACCTCTGCACGGTCTTCAGATGTCGCAACTTCGCAACGCCCTCAATGCCAGAGGAACTTATACAAGGAGATGAAACTTACGGGATGTAGTATCCTCTAAAGGTCTCACAACTTGTAGGTATATCTCATATTTTTCCTAAAAGTCACATGAGGTCAGGTTGGTCACGTGACCCCACCATTAGGTATATAAGTCAATGGGGAAAAATGAAAACTGCTCGCCGGGAACAATCTCAAACAATCTAAAGCACACGGAATCGTGATTTCTTGCTCTCCTTGCAAGGTCCGATGCTTCACTTTTGCATTGTTGACTTTGTGTGACGTCATTTATGACATCACTTGTGTCATAAGAGTTTTTTTTTTTGTCAATAACTCCCGATCAAATTAAGCTAGCGAGTCGGGGAAGCCACCAATGGACAGGGACTCAGAAAGACCTACCGAATCGAATGATGTGCGACATGACCTCCTTTAACCAGTTTCGTGACCTGAAGGGGGGGGCGCTGACCCGACCTTGACCCGAGGTCATCATCTCAAGGTGACCTCACGCGAGCAAAAAAAATATATCATTCGACGTGCCTGAGCGAGGCAAACACGATGATGCCAAAATTGCGGCTCTGCGACCGTTTATTTTTTTATTTTTTAGAAGTGATTTATGGAAAACTTAACTCGAGCCTTGGGTCACTTGACCTGACCTCAGAGGTCACCGGTTGAACTGAAACATTACAATCGGGTACCAGTCGCTGCGTCTTGTAACGGCGCACGTGCTCGTTTTTTTTTCTGCGACGCTCTAGCTCCATCAGGGCGAAACGGCAAGGGGGTCGTACCCCCCCCCCCTCGGCGGGGCGTAGGTATGTAGAAAACCGACAGGTCCGACGAGTGTTAACTTTTTGACCGACATTCCCTCACACCGGGGCTCGTGAGCCGCGAATTTCGTTCAAACAAACTATTATGACACGGGTTACGATGGATCCAACACTAGCCGGCTGCAATAGCCGTCCAGTGTCCACTGCATCCATCATGCTACGTCACCTCAGTCACCTCAGTGACACGTCACCTCAGTGAGGTGACGTGAGGTGACTCATTACAGACCAAATACCACTGACGCCTCCCTACCTGTCGCTCCCTACTGCCCTATGGGGTGTGCACGCACCACTGACCCGACCGCGGGATAACCCACGCGGAAGTGATATGTACATACAAGCCAAATACAAGCGTTGGATTGTTTCTCTCCCCCTCCTGGCCCCCTACGACATGGGACAGTGCAGCGCTGAAACGATCCGAACTGCTCGCGCACCCCTCCAATCGACACGATATGACGTCACCAGAGGACTCGGTGGAAGTCGATGACAGAGCCCGTGAGCAAGATAGAGGTTCATAGCTGTTCGGGATACCGACAGGTAAGGTTGAAAAACACTCGAGTTCGTAGCAAACTTCATACCAGGTTACCAACTCTGATGGTACCTGATTGAACGAGAAATTCGAAGCATTTCAAAAGTCAAAGGTCTGCTAAATTGTGGGTTGTTATGTTGATTCTGACTCCTTCGGTATTTTAAATGGGCTACCTCTTTTATAGGGTTGATAGCCTAATGGCATATAGGATAAAAATAAAGGAAAGACGTTGGTAGGTATCTATGCCTAAATCGACCAGAGACTGGCACACCGCAGTAGCCCAGCCGCAACATTTGAACGGGAGTCTCCATTCCCCCTGGGTACCTAAATATATGTACATTTTAAAAATGTTACCGCCGAGCATCATCGATGTGCTCCTGGAGCTGCCTTTCACCGGCCTTGTTGGGGGAGAGACGACCGTCAAGTCGTCAAGGAAATGTTAGCAAAGACAACTATGGCCGGGTTGGTCACGAGAGCAGACAGAACGGGTGCAGTCTTATTTTTGTTTTGCATAGACATCTGAGAAATAAACTGTCGGGTTAGGAATGAGTGCGCTGTTTCTTATAGCTGGACGTTGGACTCTCCATTAGCTAATTTCATTTTTTGACTTCCCATGCGACGCGAATGTATCACTAATTGCAGCTCATTTATAGGCAGCCATTATGCCCTCAAAATGGTTATTTAAAATGAAGCTGAACGTCGCCCGTATCCGATCTAAAGACTTAGGACGGTCTCGAGGCTAGGCGGTACAGTCTACCTCGCAGGCGCTAACCATTCCTGCCATCTGGCGAGCGGTAAGCTAACCAATAAGCGTTGCGGCGCAGCATAACACGCAGGTGATTTAGGCTGCGATCTTTTGCGACATCAGCAGCAAAGCTGTGTCGTGTCTTTTGTCTTGGGACCTCGTGCAACTGCTACTGTGTTCAGTTCATGTATTGTAATGAATGAATACCTAACTTTCGAAGAGTGGTGGGTGATGTGATTTAATCGTGAACAGTTTTCACGATGGAATGCCTATAGCGCATGAATCATTATGAAGAAAGCTGTGAGTTGAGTTGTGACTTGACCCTTGACTTGTGACGAAAGTGATAATCGTCCATATTATATGAGGAGTAACTGGTACGCATTTATTTGCATCATTTTAGGCTTAACTTCCATTGAAGACCCTCTCTCCTGTCTGCGAGATGGTGCCGCTACTTCTGCCGCTGCTGGTGACCTCCCTGACGACTGCCGAGCCAGACTACTGTAACATCACCACCTGTCCGCATGTGGAGGACCACACCATGTGCGTGTTCGACACGGACGGCCCGGCACCCATGTGCGACACGGTCGTCACCCGCGGAATCACGCCAGGCGACCAGACCACCATCCTGGCCGTCCACAACCGGCTGCGGGCCGCCGTGCAGAAGGGCGAGTACAGCCAGCGCGGCCTGCCGCCGGCCGTCTCCCTGCCGCCCCTCAGCTGGGACCAGGAGCTCGCCACGCTGGCCCAGCGCTGGGCCGACCAGTGCATGGACGACAGCGATCTCTGCCGCGACGTTCAGCGCTTCAAGGTCGGACAGAACGTAGCGATGATTTTTGGTCAGAAGAACTGGACGCGCGCTATCGAAGAGTGCTACTTTACTGAGCAGCTAGAGAACTTTAACCAGACCAGTCTGACGTACCAAGCCCCGCCGGAAGATGACTTTGGTATGACGGACACCAGCAAACTCAGTCAGCTGTTATGGGCGGCCACCACTAAGGTGGGGTGTGGCTATATTGCCGTAAAGTTCTGGCTTTCCGAGGAGGTGGGACCCGGTGACGTACATGCGTATATTTGTAACTATGGCCCCGCAGGAAACATCCCTGGGCAAACCATGTACACCAAAGCCTAAGCAGCAACAGGTACTGAGTGGTGTGTGTATTCATGGTTATGATTTCACGGTGCTTAGGTGTATCGAAAAGCACTGAGGGCAGACACTTCTTCAATTGCTAACATCTCGGGTAGTATTATAGTGTCCGGCCGATAATTTATTACGGACACAGTATCTCATGCGGAACAGTCGTTGCGCCTCTCACCCGACTCATTTTCCTGCAAGCCTTTTATAATTTACATACACTTAGTGATTCCTTTGTGTTTGCTGGCTAGATCGCTTACCGGTGAATTTGTGATGGCCCGTTCAGATGTAATCTCAGGGTTCAGGGTCACAGCGTTAGCGTAATAATCACTTGTACTTTATACAATAAATACCTAATGATGATCACTACACTGAAAACAATTCAACCCGCGTACAGCGAGTAAAACCCGCTGCTGGCGGGTACAC
Source organism: Amphibalanus amphitrite (assembly GCF_019059575.1). Classification (NCBI taxonomy): domain Eukaryota; kingdom Metazoa; phylum Arthropoda; class Thecostraca; order Balanomorpha; family Balanidae; genus Amphibalanus; species Amphibalanus amphitrite. The sequence goes on along the minus strand of NW_024882758.1, from coordinate 47,588 downwards.
CTACCCACCACCTAATTTGACACTCTACCAGCGGGTGCGTTTACCCGCATATCGCAGGCTGTCAACCCGAGTATATTGTGTACCTAACCCGCATAGGATGGGGACTCAACCCACACACAGAAGGCAACCTACCCGTTCGCAGCGGGTACACAATCCGCACATGGCGTATTACCTGCGCTGCGTGGGTTGTGAACTCGCTTTCTGCGAGTACAAATATCCGCTGGTAGGGTGTCCAAATCAGCTGGAGGGTGAAGTACCCTCCAGTGGCGGCGTTCAAGGAGGAAAAAGCCGCCGACCCGCCGGGATTCGAACCCGATATCTTTGACATTACAAACCGATGCTCTACCAACTGCGCCACAGGCGACCTGACGCAAAGCGACTGAAATGTCGGTGTATATCAGATTAAAATGAAGAACTGACGGCGGACTCAATACAGAAAGTAAAAAGGCTTATCTTAGACAATTGACATGAATCCGCCCATATTGTTTTAAATATTAACCCTCGCATGTGTAGGGGGGGGGTCGGATGGACCCCCCCCCATGGTTTTTCGCAAATAACTCGCGTAAAAAGCGGCCGATCGCGACGAAACTTTCAGTACCCTCGCATTGATCAATTTTACACCTACCCTGAAAATTTCATGACCCTGACCCCAATGACCTTTGACCTGTGACCTCTTTTCCGAGACCATGTTTGGCCGGAATCGCGATTCCGCGTATGTCGGCTCGCATTAGCCGCGCGTTTGCAAGCTTTTCGTGGTTTCAAACGTTCAAACATGTGATTTGATGTTGCTCCCATGCATTAGGGTGGGTGTCAAGGTCACCTGAAGGTCAGGTCAGGTCATTGACCTTTGGTGACCTCGGTTCACTTTTTCGAGTTTTACATGTTTCTAGGCTAGTTTTTGGAGCTGAATTCGAATTTAGCAACCATTTGAACATTTACGAAGTAGTTTTGGTGACTTCGTAACATGTTACAAAGCTGTCAGAGGCGGTTGACACGTAATACTAATACCCGTCACGACGCCTACTGGTTGACCTGACCTGACCTGACCCGACTTGGTCTAAATGCTTAAAGACATCATCTGTGATCAAAACTAACACGATATTCGTGATCAGCACCCCGAAAAACCCCTTAGCAGCCACACTTTACGACTTTCTAGCAGGTCCCGATTTTCCCGACCTTGGGTCATTGACCTCACCTGGAAGGTCAACCAATGACCTAGGACCTTAAAATTGGGTATCATCGGCTTCCTCTCGTCACGGGCAACTCGCTCGTTTTTTCCGCGAAGCTCTAGCTCGATCAGGGGCCAAACGGCAAGGGGGGGTCCAACCGACCCCCCCCCTACACATTAGAAGCTGGAAAACGCCGCACACATGCGAGGGTTAAGGAATAGTTTGGACAAATATTTCATTTGCATCGGGAAAGATTTATTTCTCCAGGCTTATTTTTACCAATAAAATGTGCTAAGAACGGTCTGCAAACTTCACCACAATGCACCAGATTCGCGGACTGCAGACTATTCTGCTGAGCGTTCCAGCGAAATATTCTGCCGGCCAAGACGTGACGTCATCCAAACAATGATTCAAATGTCCCAAGCCCGTTAAGTACCCTCCTAACTCACAGAACGCAGCCCACAGCTGTTACAGTTACGATTACAATTGCCTTGCACATCTCCAGCCATGACACAAGCGTGATCAAGGCAACCTGCGTATAGCATGTCACCTACCTTGGCGCAGCGAGTTACACGATGCAAAACCTGCGTGATGCGCTTACTCCGTGGGCGCGAGTAACGCCATGCGGCCACAACCCGCTGCGGACGAGTGATTGACCCCGCCAGAGGAGGTTTCATGTATCCGCGCATGACGGGTTGCTGTTTTACCCGAGTATAGCGGGCGTTGACACCCGTGAAGCGGGTGAAAGCTACGATGATAACGGGATGCTCTGCGAAACGCGGGAAGCTAAACGGGTAGTCAGCCTACCCGGCAGCAAAAACTCGCGCAGAGCGGGTAATTTCTTCAAAATACCCGCGATACGCGGGCCAACTCGCAATCCGCGGGTTGAATTGTTTTCAGTGTAACTGTGGTGTGTGAGGTCGCTGTGACTGGGCACAAGACTGCAGGCCGCAGGGCACTGAGACCCCAGCTATAGCTCCCGCGCCGTGCTGGTGGTCTACGAGAAGATTCCGTGTCGTGCTGGGGGAGGGGGCGTGAAAACGCCCTCCCCGTTTAACTCGGCTCCCGGGCCACATAGCGACACACAGTTTAAGCGTCATTAGAAAAGGCGTCAAAAGGAATGCAAGAAATACTTCGGTTATTTTAACCCGCGCCCCACTGGGGGGGGGGGGGGGGGGCTATTCATAGCCCCCTCCCGTTTTTCTGCAATAACTTCCGAACCGCTTGACGTATCAACGCCAAACTTTCAGTACCTTCGGCTGCATCAATTTGACACCTTGTGTCAAAGTATGAACTTCGTAGCTACCATAGGTCGGCCGGAAATGACGTCAGAGTGACGTCATGTTCGGCCGATTTCGACGCAAAACATTGAACCATGGCAATCGCTCCCAAGAGCTCAGTTTTTAAGCTAGATCCAATTTCTTTGCATTTAAGTACTCAGAATAGACTGCGCTATCAGACTGCTATCTCGAATTTTCAAAATTTTGAAAATTTCGAAAGTTTATCACATAAAATTCAAAATTTATATTTTTATATTTTTCAGAAAGTTTTTGACCTATAGCGAAAAAAAAAAACCGGAACATATGGAAGAGAACGCATGCTTATGACTTACCTACCCTCAGGGCCTCGGCTAACATGTTAACTACTGGGGCAAATGCCCCAGTAGAGTCGAGGAATGCCCCAGTAGTGGTCAGGCTTTGCCCAACCTCCACAAAATGAGAATATTTCAATATTAACGTACATTATTTCATTCGGGAGCGGTTGAAGACGTTTGTGACAAGAAATCAGGGGCGGCGGAAGAGGGAGTGCACGGTGTGCAGCTGCAGTCGCTGCACCCTCAATTTCCATCCAAAAACATAGGCGTGCATTGGCAAACATATCTTTTTGCACCCCATAATCCATCTTCGTTCGAAAGAGCGCCAAAAATAATGACGAAATTACTTTGGCCACTTTTTTTGGTCCAGTCAAAGGTCAGGTCATGGTGAATGCCAAATTTCGCCGATTTTCAGGTCGAATATCGACAGTTTACAAGATGTCGACGCATAACTCGGGAACCAATTGGAGCTACAGCACCGCGGAAAAGCGCATTTGATAGCCATATTAGCATGCTTTCTGGTAGTATTTGTCTTGGATTTGACCTAAAATCAACGGTTTTGCCTGCAAGGGGCAAAAACTACCAAAATAGACGATTTTTTCGGGAACAGTTTTTCTGCAATAACTTTTGACTCATGCCTTGCACGAGCTTTCTTTGTTCCTCTCGTCAAGACGCATCAAATTAATTACAATTTGACCTTGAAGGTCAACTTGAAAATTCGACCTCAGGTCGAGGTCATGATCTGACCGGAAATCGTCATGTTGCATATCAGTCGATCTGCATCGTCGAGCCAAACGCAACTAAGGCATTTTCATGGCTCTATCATGCCTCTTTCAAAAGTTATTCGCGAAAAACTGTTAGATACCATTCGTGAACTGAGATGACCTCAGGGGCATAAGCAAGGGTCACGGCTGCTATTTTCATGTTCAGTGTGTCAAAGTCACGTACAATGTTTCATTGTGTGTAGAATAACTTTCGTCCAAAAGAGATGGTTTTTAATTTTCTCCCATTGACTTATAATAGAGGTCGCAAAATTGAGCTGACCTTAGGTCACCGATATGAAAATTCCGAGATATAAATTTTGTACATGCGTTGCCCTTATCAATCGCTGAAAGTTTCAAAGCGATCGGTCACTCGGTGTAGCTACCCGGCATACATTGAAACTTTTTTATGAGGTGATGTCACTTGAAGTGACCTGGTGACCTGACCTTGAATGATCTTGGTCTGAAATTTTTACAACACGTGTATGTAGGATTGATGGATGATGGAGCGCCGCCGTTTTTTAACCCTCGCCCGCACATGCCATTTTCCCATCCTAGAACGCACATGGGGGGGGGGGGGGTGGTTGCCACCCCCCCCCGCGCCATTTCGTTCCTGTTGGAGATAGAGCTTAGCAGTAAAGACCAAAAAGATTCTTTGGGAAGAGACGAATCCAATGATACCCAGTTTTACCTTCTCAGGTCAGTCATTGACCTTCCAGGTCAGGTCAAACTAAAAAATGTTGCTGTCTTGGGTCACCGTTGGATATCAAGTGTGCTGCTTATCAAATACCGATGACGATGCTGTTTTCTGGTGCCAAGCCAGCTAGAACCTCTTTGTCACACTACCCGACCAGAACTTTGCTGCTGAGGTCATTTCAGGTCAAGTTAGGTCAAGGTCAATTATATGTGTTTGTATGTCTGTGTGTGTCTGTGTGTATACTGATGTGTGCATCGATTGTTTTTGGGTCCATATCACATGAAATCATGATCTGAGAAGCTTTTACCAAAAATGCAGTCAAAAAAACTTCACAAAAAGTAAATTCAGCTTGCCTAAAACGCAATTATCTTAGATGACCTAGGTTGACCTTGACCCTGACCTTGACCCCTGTACATCGTCGAACAACATGTTCCATGATAGGTGGGAGGTAAGACTGGCAAAAAAGGCCGAAATCAGGGTGTCAAAAGCTCACAAGGCCCATGGCAAACGCAAGATGTTGAGAATTGGCCATTTGGGTCATGACATGACCTGAAAAACAAGGTCATATCTCCGAAACCAAAAATCACAGAAACTTGGAATTTTCAGTGGACATCAAGAAAGGATAGACGAGCAGCTATACGAAAAATCAGCCTTCTAGCTTTAAAAATGTTGAGTGCAGAGCAGAAAGACTGCCTGGGGGGGTGGCAACCACCCCCCCCATGTGCGGGCGAGGGTTAAATATCCGCGAAAAACCGCAGGAAAAACCGCAGGTGTTCACCCCCCTCCCCCCCCCCCCCAGCAGAGCGCCAACACACTTTGACGATTTGCCCCAGTAGTCGAAATTCCTTAGCCGAGGCCCTGCCTACCCTAGCAAGTTTTAGCTAACTATCTTTAAAAATGGCCAAGCTATACGCATTATTGCAAAAAATTCACAATTATTATAGGTATTAATTTTCCAAATCAATTTTTAGTACGTATTTGACATCGTACACCAATATAAATAGCACCATCGTGTTCCTGAGCTCAAATTGCATCCAATAGAGACCTTTTTTGTTGAAAAATTTTAAAGGAAGGGTGCCACCTTCCGAAATTTTTGTTCTATGAATCTATTTTACTTATTTGAATTTTTAGACGTGGTTAGCGCGTCAACAATATACAAAAAACCGAAACATTGCATTTAATACATTGGCCAAAAAAAAAGATCGTTGTTTATATCACCACTACAACTCAAGGTCGTTTGATGTGGCAGCTAGGACGGCTGGCATATCCTGTTGTCATGGCAACATATCATTCTGCCATTTGCATTGATGGCGCAACTGAGACAAAAAGATGAACAAATAAAAAGAAAGAAGCACTGAATTCTATAATGTGGAATGCGCATCGGCCGCCAAATGGTGTCCAACGGTGCCGCCATGTTGCGCAGACCAGAAAGCGGCCGCCGCCTGTGCTGGGGAATAGGGAATTCGGGACCTCGATTTACGTTTGCGGTCGCTGCATCCGTTACGCTCAAGCTATGTGGACACGGAACCCGGCATCTTACGCAAAATTGAGTGGAGAACAAGATGAAATCCTAAAAAATCATCAGCTATAAGGAACTAATACGTTAAACCCTTATAAGTCAATGGGGAAATATGAAAATTGTTATTTTGGCGCCGAGAATGATCTGAAACTATCTCAAGCATATAAAATCATGATTTCATGCACTCTTTGCAAGGTTCTATGCTTCATATTTGCATTGTTGCCCTTGCGTGACGTCATTTGTGACGTCACAAGGGTCACCATTTTTCTTCAATAACTCCCGATCAAATTGAGCTAGCGAGTCGGGAAAGCCACCAATGGACTCAGGAAGACCTGCCGAATCGAATGATATGCGACATGACCTCTTTCGACCAACTTCGTGACCTGGGGGTGCTGACCTGACCTTGACCTGAGGTCAACACCCTAAGTTGACCTGACCCGAACAAAAAGTATATCAATCGATGCGCCTGAGCTAGCTGAACACGATGATGCCAAAATCGCGGCTCTACGGCCATTTTTGGCGAAGTTATTTACCAAAAACCGAACCCGTGCCTTAGATCACTTGACCTGACCTCAGAGGTCACCGGTTGACCTGAGACCCTTACAGCGGGTTCCAACCAGTCACTCTGCATTATACTTTGCCGCATACGACCACTTTACCGCTTATTTCTAGTTTAATTAGCGGTGCATTAGCGAGGTGGGTTCAATCAACCCCCTCGGCCGGGGCAAATGTAGGTCAGGCGAGTGAATTTGAGGAATTCTGAAGATACGATCGTGTTCCCCACTCAATTCTGCGTAAGATGCCGGGTTCCGTATCTACGTAACTTGAGCGTAACGGATACGGCGGCCGCAAACGTAAATCGAGGTCCCGAATTCCCTATTCCTCAACACAGGCGGCAGCCGGTTTCTGGTCTGCGCAATATGGCCGCCACCGTTAGACACTACGGCCAATAGGGTTCAAGCGGCATTGCTCCCCTGTGGAAAGAAGATAACATGATTTGAACTAAGTTGTAGGTAACCAAGTAGGTAACTGTTGGCCATATTTGCCAACAGTTAAAGAACATCAAATAAGTCGAGTAAAGGTTTTTCCTTTACAATGCTTAAGAGATCTATGGAACCCTTCACCCTTCATGCAACTTACTAGAAAAACTTCCCAATTAAAATTTTAAAACTTAAGTGTATACCATAAAGAAAAAATATACCCTTTCAAAATGATAAAACATGCTTCAAAAGTATAACTTTTATACATACCTTTGCTGATTTCATGTTTTATAAAATACCCTTAACACGACGAGGAAATAGTGCTGAAGATTTTTGCCTGCCCGAATGCTGGCAGCAAAACTCGCAAATGATAACTTCACGTGCGGATTCAATGCTGACCGTCTCGAGCATAGGTAAGTGAAGCCGGTTTTTAGGTTCATGTGAGGCTAATCTTGTAAAAACTGTGTTGTGTCCAAAAGGTGGCACCCTTCCTTTAGCTTCAAAATTTGACCTTTTTTGACCTGAAAGTGACCTGACCTAAGCTAAATTCGACTCAAAATGACCTCGAATGACTCAGACGACATCAAATTCGAAATCTATGGTTTAACCCTCGCCAGCACGGGGGGTTGATGCAACCCCCCCTAAGGTTTTTCGCGAATAACTCGCGTAAAAAGCGGCCGATCGCAACGAAACTTTCAGTACCCTCGCATTGATAAATTTTACACCTACCCTGAAAATTTCATGACCCTGACCCCAATGACCTTTCCCCTGTGACCTCTTTTCCGTGACCATGTTTGGCCGAAATCGCGATTCGGCGTATGTCGGCTCGCATTAGCCGCGCGTTTGCAAGCTTTTCGTGGTTTCAAACGTTCAAACATGTGATTTGATGTTGCTCCCATACATTAGGGTGGGTGTCAAGGTCACCTGAAGGTCAGGTCAGGTCATTGACCTTTGGTGACCTCGGGTGACCTCGGTTCACTTTTTCGAGTTTTACATGTTTCTAGGCTAGTTTTTGGAGCTGAATTCGAATTTAGCAACCATTTGAACATTTACGAAGTAGGGGAAGCGGGGGGAGCACCGCCACCTTAAGCATTTCTGCTCACCGAGCTGATATGCGTAATAAAAACGAAGCTCTTTTGCATTCGTGTGAAAGTAGGGATGTTTTCCTACATGTTGGCAAAGTTTCCAGCGCTCCATTATAAAATTTCGCTACTTTACAGACGTCGAAAACAAGTCCTGCATTTTTCGTCCTCCAAAAATGTGCGGGTAGCACCGCCACCGATGGTGGTGTTATCCACAGATCGGCCTTACGGCGACAGCCGCCCTTGGTAGCGTTACTGCTGTCTGAAATAGTAACTCATACTTGAATATAAGACACACAAGAGTTGGCTGTTAGTTTGTCACAGATCAGACTGTTTGGTGCGGATAATATGCATACAAAGCCTGGCAAATTCACGTTTATTTCGAAACATCCAGTGAAGTCGAACGTGAGGTTAAAAAACAGACGTCGTTTGCGGCCTAACTAAAGCTCTTCTCCGAGCTGAGTGAGTCATCATTGCGGCTTTATCCATTTTGCCACCCCTTGGGGTAGCACCGCCGAGCATGGCGGTGTTACCCCACACACAGTCATGGACCGATAACGTCCCGACGGGAAAACAAGCCGGGACGCGATTCTTCTGTAATTCCTTTCTCAACGAAGAGCACTTCATGCCCTCAAATTTAACGTAAAAATCGAGGTATTTTGACTTGAAATGACCACTTACTTGGTGCTAAAACATGCCAAATGGTTACAACGATGGTTAGAAATTCACAAAATGGGCAATTGCGATCTTAAAATAAAAAAAAATCTTAGCGAAACCTACCTCACGTGGCGCCCCGCTTCCATTTGGACACCGAAATGGCAGGTGTTTACATTTACAATTCAGAGTTTTGCCGATAGAGGGGATGGCGGTGTTGCCCACATGGCGGTGCTACCCCCGCTTCCCCTAGTTTTGGTGCCTTCGTAACATGTTACGAAGCTGTCAGAGGCGGTTGACACGTATTACGAATACCCGTCACAACCCCTACCGGTTGACCTGACCTGACCTGACCCGACCTGGTCTAAATGCTTAAAAACATCATCTCTGATCAAAACTAACACGATATTCGTGATCAGCACCCCGGAAAACCACATAGCAGCCACACTTTACGACACCTATCCGTGCTTCTATCCTCAGGAAACTGAAATCCTTCTCCTCCACGCCACAACCCCCTTCCGGGCTGGACAGGCAACTTTATCTCATGCGGGCTGCTCCCTTGGAGCGGCACCGCTGCTCCTGAGGGAGCGCACCCCGTAGCCGGGTGCAGTGAGTGCCTTGGGGTTGGGTGGCCTGTCCTCTGGACGGGCTCAGCCCCGGCGACTCACTAGGGTGCCTGCCCAGACCAATGTCTCCCCCTAAATCCTATCATCCTTCCGGCTCTGCAATGGTCTTGTCGACCGAAAGGGCCTAACCCAACAAAACAAACAAACAAACACTTTACGACTTTCTAACAGGTCCCGATTTTCCCGGTTTTCGGGTCATTGACCTGACCTGGGAGGTCATCCGATGACCTAGGACCTTAAAATTGGGTATCATCGGCTTCCTCTCGTGACGGGCAACACGCTCGTTTTTTCTGCGAAGCCCTAGCTCGATCAGGGGCCAAACGCGAGGGGGGTCGTACCAAACCCCCCCCCCCCCCCTTGTGCCGGCGAAGGACGCCAAATGGCCTGTGCCGGCGAGGGTTAAACGGACCATAAAATATGTGTCACGTGACCGACGCATGATAAAATATTTCCGTGACCTGTGATGACCTGACCCTGACCTGAAAATCAAAGTACAAGTTTGGTACCCTCAAGGTATCTAAAGCATCTGTTCACAAAAGTGTAAACAAAAAATCAGCCTGATCTGACCTGTAAGACGGCGGCCAGAGCCCGAAATGTGAACAAGCCAAAATGCTAATAATTTTGTATTTGACCTGACCTGTGACGTCATCAGTGACCTCGAGGCCAATGAAATTAGGCTTCGCTCGACAGTTTTTCAGGGGTTATCAGACGCTGTTTGAATTTTGACGATCTGCCCAGTAGTTTCGGAGCTAGGAGGGAGGGGGGCTATGAAGAGCCCCCCCCAGTAGGGCGTGTTATACGCAGACCCCAGTGGGGCGAGTGTTAAGGTCAAGTCAAAGGTCAGATCACCAGAGGTCATCAAAGGTTAAATTTGGCCTATTTCAATAATTTTCGAAAAACCGGCGCATAAGCCATAACTTGCAAACCAGTAGAGCTACATTTCATTCGAACGGTATTAACCCGCGCACCGACTTCTGCGCCAACTTCGCACCGACGGGGGGGGGGGAGGCGGATGACCGCCCCCCCCCTGAGATTTCGAGAACGAAGCAAGATAGCGACAAGCGGTAAACGGCATCGGATACGCACGGACAAGGTCTACAATTTTTACTAAGGTCATTTTCAGGTCAGGTCAAAGATGACGTCACAGGGGTCGAAAAAGTCAAAATGGCGGCGCTAGATATGGAGAGAGTTTTTCTCGAATAACTTTCGAATTAGTCAAGATAAGAACAAACTAAGGGCATCATCGTGATCCTCTCGTCAATCCGCATCGAATGAAATATATGTTGACCTCGAAAGGTCAAGGTCAAAGGTTGACCTTAGGTCACGTGACCTCGAGGTCATCATGTATATCATTCGATGCGTCTTGACGAGCTGAACACAATGAGACCATCTGCGTGGCTGTATCTTGTTCCTGTACCGAGTTATTGGCAAAAAACCACTGGTGACCTTTGATGACGTCACGTATGACCTTACAGCTGCCCAACAGCAAAACAGACCTCAAGGTAGTGAAGGTTGATCGTATATGAAGTCATGTATGGTATATGGGGCCATTCCGACCCGTTTTAGTGGTAAAAACAGGGAGTTGATTTTTTCCCCATTGACTTATAATGGGGAGGTCGCGAAATTGACCTGACCTTAGGTCACCGCCATCAAAATTCCGAGATATAGAAATTGTAGCTACTAGTGACCTAATAACATCCTGCGACTTTCAAAGGCCTCCGACATCTACTGTAGCTCTGGCACGGTGACAAAATTGCAAAAAAGTGACTTGAGGTTGGGTCATTCAAAGTGACCTGGTGACCTGACCTTGAAAGTTAGGAGGTTCAAACTTGCACACCATGTGCAAAATTGGTGAGAGAATAGTCGTACCAAATTTCACGGCGCTACGCGCCGCGGTTTTCCCGCTATCCGCGAAAAACCTCAGGGGGGCGGATATCCGCCCCCCGTCGGTGCGCGGTTTAACAGCATCGAATTTTCCTTCGCAATGCACGATATCGGACATTTCTTTTACAACAAAAGGTCTTGATGTGCATTGTGCACGCGCCGCGTGCTATACTATAAAACCAGTATAACGCCTTTTGGGGCGACTAACGGAGCGATCGCGAGAGGTTGAGCCTTGCACGTGCGAAATTTCGAGGGGGTACCTCCAACTGACTCGTGCATGGCACCCAACCCTAATAACTGGTCTCTAGCGATGTGCCAAATTTGAGCACAATCGGCCCTGCCGTTCTCGAGATCTGGACAGCGGCGTATTTAGAAAATCGCGAAGGGGGGGCCAAGGGTTTGGAGGGCGCCACCTCACCCAAGGAGGGCGCCATACGGTCGCGAGATAAAAAATCGCTCAGTGGGGGTTGGGGGGTTGGGAGGCGTTTTTTACCATGCCACCAGTTTTTTTTTTGCGTAACCTCGTATAGGTCGTGCTGCATTGATTTTGCATCGTGTGTATTCTTTATACTCCAGGTCACAAAAGGTCAAGTGTTCTTGAAATGCTGCGCCGAAGGCGCGCGAAATTTTTGAAAACAACCTTTTCCTCCGCTTTTTAGGCACGCCTTTTATACGATCACTGTTCAAAGCTCCTCTCGCTCTTTTACCAAATTTGAAGGTGTAAAAAATACCTAAGGTTTGGTCGGGCCGCTGCCACACAAACTGTACAGAAAGCTTGGCTCATGGGTGTCGATGTATAAAAGTTTATTGGCGGTGGCATATCTACGCACCAGATCACCGTATCGGATTGATACCGGAGCGCGAGATGCGTAAACATCATCCAAATTACCTCAGACCAGCCTTCATAGCCTTCTCACAGATGCATACAGTGTACCCACATAACCAGTTTCAATCACCGAAACTTCAGATGCCTGCTGTTGCGCCCGAACCTGTTGACAATACTTAATCGTAATCCATATAGATGCCATGATGCACGTAAAGTAGGATCAATCCGTTAAGACCAAAGACGTGTTTTATGCATCGTAGAGCGTAGATAGTTTTGGTAGGTATAGATACTTCATTCATTGTGCTGAATGCACGTTCATTTGTGGCAGTTTTCACAGGCAAGACATCAACTATGTGCAATAGAACGACTAAGTTGAAAAACATGCCAAAGGAGTAAATAAATGATAGGAGGGCAGCGATCAACGGATGTTGCCAATAGGTAGAAGGGCTGCGATCCACAGGAGGGCACTAATAGGTAGAAGAGCCCCGATCAACATCCCGAGTTTCGACAGTAGGGCACCGATAGGTAGGAAGTTGGCGAGCAGCAGGAGGGCGCCAATGGATAGAAGGGCAGCGATCAACAGGAGGGCACCAATAGGTAGGAGGGCGCCGATCAACAATCAACAGGAGGGCGCCACTAGGTAAGAGGGTGGCGAGGAACAGGAGAGCACCAATAGGAGGGTGGCGATCAACAAGAGGTCGCCAAAAGGTGGGAGGGCGGTCATCAACTGGAAGTCGCCAATGAGCGGAAGGGTGACGATTAAAATGGGGGTGGCAATGGTGAGGAGGGCGCCTTTGCTCAAGAGGATGACACGAACAGGAGGGCGTCTGTGCGGAGGGCGCTGGTCAACAGGAAGGTGCCAGTGGATAGGAGGGCGGTGATCAACAGGAGGGTGCCAGTGGTTAGGAGGGCGGCGATCTACACGAGGGCGCCAATAGGAGAAGGGCCCCGATTAACATTCAACAGGAAGGACTAGGGAACCAATAGGTAGGAGGGCGGCAATGAACAAGAGGGTGCCAAAAGGGAGAAAGGCGGCCTTCAAAATTTCACATGAGGGCTCAATAGGTAGGAGAGCGCCAATAATTATGAGGACGCCGATCAGCAGAAGGGCGGCAATGTGTAGCAGGGTGGCGACCTACAGGAGGGCGCCTTCGGGTGAGAGGGCGCTTATTTACAGGACAGCGGCTTACATAGGCGACCACCGTTACGCTTAGAGAGCTACAGCCTACAAATGTGGTTGGAGGGCGCCCGAGGGAGCCCTCCAACCGTATTTGGAGGGCGTATTTGGAATGGGCGTCCTCCGAGGGCGCCCTCCATCCGTATTTTCCCTGTAAACACATTCGCGATTGGAGGGCGCCCTTCAGTCGCGATTGTTTTTCGATTCGATTATATCACAATTGCATTTGCGATTGGAGGGCGCCTTCGGCGCCCTCCAATCGCAAAGGGCGCCTTCGGCGCCCAAGGGGGGGGCCATGGCCCAGTGGCCCCCCCCTGCCTACGCCCCTGGATCTGGAAGCGGCACCCTGCACGTGCGCACGTGCAAAATGGGTCCCAGCTGATATATGCACGGCACCCTACTAATCGATCCCTAACTGTGTACCAAATTTGAGCGCAATCGGTCGAGCCGTTCTCGAGATCTGAAATCGACCCATGCACGTGCGCACGTGCAGCAGCACCCCCATTGTGGGCTGGCACATGCATATGCATTGCCAGAGGCGGATCCAGCTCATTTGGGGGGGGGGGGGCAAACCATAACAATTTATCGATTCTTTTCATGCATCGTCCATAGGCGTAATGTTACAATTATGCCGTTTGGGGGGGGGGGGGCAAATGCCAATTTTGCCCCCCCCCCCCCCTGGATCCGTCACTGTGACTGTGCATTGCCTAGTAGTGGGTGCCCACCTACATGCCAACTTTCAGCGCAATCGGCCTGCAGTAGTTACTAAGATATTGCAACAATTACGAAACTGACACCTCTTCCTTTTGCACGTGGCAGTTGGCACGTGCATAAGGGGTCACCAACATGCATCGGGAATAGTCCAATACTTGGTAGAAGGAATGAAGCTACCCTACAAAAATTACCGCATATAAATCGGTCAAGTGGTTGCTGAGATATAAGCCTCGCAAAAGCGTCCGCACGGCCGGCCGGCCGGCCGCTCATACTCAGAAATTTCGTTAGGTAGGTTAGGTAGGTATGGCAGATACCAGCTACCAAGGCTATGTAACCGTCCAAGGATATGGGTGTGTTTAAGGGCCTTGGATATGGACAGCATAACCGTGCCACAGCTGACAGCAGCGCAGCAACGCATTCCGTGCATTCCGGCACATTCCAATGACGCAATTTGGCTGCTGAAGACGCCACGATCTTATGACGTCTTTCTCGTTTGCGAGTTTATGGTATGTTTTGAATAACAAATACCTTGATCTGTGAAAAGACATTTGCCTCGTGTCGCGTCGTGTGCCCAAGCGTGTGCCGCCCCGCGATTTATCGCCGGTGATAGTAATATTTTATATTCACAGTTATTGACACACAAGAATAAAAATGTCAGGCCAGCCTCATCTAGCAAAACAAAGTTTAGTTGATTTGGTAAGTGAAACTGGTTTATCGAATTGTGATGTCAAAAAAAGCAGAGCTGAGCGAGGTTGAAAAGATGATGAAATTTTGTCCAGATGTTGATTCATTATTTATAGGCTTTTTAGTCAAAAGATGCACATTAATCGAATTGATTTGATAAATAAAATGCACTTGCTGTCACCATATTCTGCTGTGTGTCATTTCTGAAATGTTTTTTTTTTTTTGATAGTCCGGCATTTATTACGAACAACAGTGATATTCTCACAAAACAAATGCACTGCATGACGATATAGTGGGGAAGCATCAGATGAACGATGCTTCAGATGAGCTTTTGACTGGTCTCAAACGACCCGAAAGTCATTTCTGAAATGTACCTATTGACATTGTGATTGACATTTGAGATGCTGGTGCAGGTAGGCAGGTCAAGGTATATCAATGTTGATAGTGAATAATGGGTACCGAAGCATCTTTCATCTCACTGAACTTTAACCTCATCTTATCTTGCCTTGTTGGTTATTGAAAACATGCTAAAAATGAATAAAGGTTTGTTAACAAATTTTTATCACATTACGGAATGCTCGCTGCTCAGACATTAGTTACCCAATTTATATAATATAGACAGTATTCTTTAAAGAAACTCACTATTGATAAAAAGATCAATTATATAGTTAATCTCTCAGCAATTTTTGGCCCAAGCTAACTAATCGTAATTTCAACACAGTGTTAGCTGAGCTGCCGCACAGTCTGTTGTCAACAATTTGTTTGGTCACCTTTTTATGTTAGTATACTGCAGGTTCTCCCAAATGGAGAAGTTCATTCATGACGTTTCTTGGCCTCCCATTCAACCGCACAGACCGTACGGATTCAATCAATCAGAAGCCAGGAGATAACAGCAGGCGACTAACTTCTGTTTTGAAATGTAATTATACAATTAAACTTGTAAGTGACATTTTTATAGACCTCTCATTTTTGGCAGTAGCCAAACATCCTTGGTCAGGTAAGGTTAGGTCAGGTTAGGTTAGGTTAGTTCAAGCACCCCTCCCCGAGCAAGGCTTAGAAATCCAGGAGCCTCAGAGGGGCATGGGTTAAGCATTTCAAGGTCATAGCTGCTAACTGCCGCTTGTCATCATTTTTGTCTGGGCTGTTCTAGTCACATGAATACAGAGAGGAGATGCAGTACAACGGTGACAGTCAGCAGTGCAATTTTGTTTTGTTTTCTTTTTCAGGACATTGAGAAGCTGCATCCGCTTTCGCCAGAGGTTATCAGTAGGCAAGCCACAATCAACGTAGGTAAGTATCACATATGTAATATGTATATGGTTGTTTTGATGCAATAGTCTTTTTTTATTAGTTAAGATATTATTTTGTTCCTATTTTCATTTTGTTCCTATTTTCATTTTGTCCTCTGAAGTCAGTACCTAGAGTAAAAACAACGATTCAACAGTATGACCCATTCTCTCTTCTCAGGAACTATTGGCCATGTGGCGCACGGAAAGTCGACCATCGTCAAGGCTTTGTCCGGCGTACAGACTGTCCGCTTCAAAAACGAATTGGTGCGCAACATTACCATCAAGCTAGGTAAGTTCGCTAACCACGGCATTAACCGTCCAACTAAGAAGGATGTCGAGAACTGACTGGGCACTTAGTAAGAGGTCGTGTTTCGGTGACGGCTTCCCAATCTTTTATTGGGGATCTGTGTTGATTCGGCAAGCCACTAAAATCTCTAGCGAGTTGTAAATGAAATTAGTTTTTGGTTTAAGTTGTTGTACCTACGTGAGTACCTCGCCAAATGCGTTTAGACTCACATTGATGCTGTCAGGAATTTTATATTATGCATTGTAGAACGTGTGCTTTCACGCTCTTTGTGGAATATGTCCCTGTTAACTTTTTTTTTTGTCTAATGTCTCGTCAGTCATCAAAATCTAACTCATCGGTATTGTGCTAGGTTATGCAAATGCCAAGGTGTTCAAATGTGACAACGAGAAGTGTCCACGACCAACGTGCTACATTGCTGCCGGCTCTTCTAAGGAGGACAGCTTCGTCTGCAGCAGGCAGTCCTGCAACGGACAGTGAGTGGCTCAAATGCAATTGGCTCCACACTATGTAGATCTAGTCATGTCAAACATGCCTTGATAGTCTCAGAAACACATTGTTATGGAGAATCTGATGTCATTTGGCAACACATTTAAATGTCTGACCATATGATTAAGGTCGTGCTCTTTTACGAAAGCTATATGCAACGCCAGTAGCTTATGGTGAACGATCTCTTGCTTAGCCTTGACTGTGAATTCACTCTGTCTCCAGTTTCCGTCTGACCCGGCACGTGTCGTTCGTCGACTGCCCCGGTCACGACATTCTCATGGCCACCATGCTGAACGGAGCGGCAGTCATGGACGCCGCCTTCCTGCTCGTCGGTCAGTGCCTATCGCCAGTCCACCGATAATGCGGACAGCGTCTCAGTCCCCTGTGCTGTGCTGGAACGGAAGCTGTTTGGTGTGATTCCCACATTGATTTATACCGCAGGGCGCGATTACAATTTCACAGTTTAGCATCGACAATGGCTCGTCACCTTTTGTGTTATTGTTTGATGCGATGTTTCATTCGAATTTTTGTGGTCTTACCTGCCCTAAGTCGCGTCTCTTTTCTCACCCTGCTGCTCCGTCTCCACAGCGGGCAACGAGCCGTGTCCGCAGCCACAGACGTCCGAGCACCTGGCCGCCATCGAGATCATGAAGCTGCGGCACATCCTCATCCTGCAGAACAAGATCGACCTCGTCAAGGAGACCCAGGCCAAGGAGCAGTACGAACAGATCCTCAAGTTCGTCCAGGGTAGGTGGCGCGGCTCGATGGATCGGATAGTGCGAATGTTCTGAAGAAGATGATTTTTTTCTACGGAATGACTGACAGCTATGATACAGCTATATATGATATATATATGATATATATATGATATATATATGATACAGCTATGTATGTCAGCTACGATATGTCACGAATTAATAAATGTTTGATTGGAAAGTACGTATCATTTTTCCCAAATACATGGAGACTCCATTTGGTTGGTTTTCGTCCTATGAAAGTTATTCCATGTCCGTTACACGCCCACTGACCTGTCTCATTTACCACCGCTCCTCTCCGCAGGCACAGTGGCTGAGAGTGCGCCGGTGATCCCCATTTCGGCGCAGCTCAAGTACAACATCGAGGTCATTTGCGAGTACATCGTGAAGAAGATCCCGGTGCCGCAGCGCGACTTCCTCTCGGCCCCGCGGCTCATCGTCATCCGCTCGTTCGACGTCAACAAGCCCGGCTGCGAGGTGGATGACCTTAAGGGTGGCGTGGCTGGCGGTTCGATCCTGCGTGGTGTGCTGAAGGTACGGCTTGGAAGGAGGGAGGGAGAGGGGAGAAGTATTAGACCCGATCGGGATTAGAAAGTGGTAGGAGGGTGGACGTTGGTAGACCGTGGCGCATTTTTGTTTGGCAGGGAATACTGTAGGGAAGAGACATTTACGTGTCTTGATAGAAGATATTGGTAGGAATGGATCGTGGTTTGCTGATCGTAATTAGTGCGAGAAGGGGGCTTAGAGATCAGGAGGGGGGATAGGTGCTGATTGGTGGCCTAGAGAGGACATTTTACGGTGACCGACGGGGGAGAGTACCAAGTGTTAATGTTGTACTCCGGGAAATGATGGAATAACCGTATATTTATCATGGTGCACAAGAAGCGAAAGAATGCATGTAACGCGGCTGTTTGCTGACTGGTAAGTAATTGGTAAGCAAGCCATTCACCCAAACCGCGCCACCTCGTTTTGTCGGCAGGTGGGGCAGGAGATTGAGGTGCGGCCCGGTATCGTGGAGAAGACCCAGGACGGCAAGCTCAGCTGTCGACCCATCTTCTCGCGCATCCTATCACTGTTCGCCGAGCAGAACGACCTGCAGTTCGCTGTGCCCGGAGGACTGATCGGTACGAAACCCACAAGCCCGGCTTAACTCTGAGCTCCGAAACGTGAGACACCGAGAGGTGTCACGATTCCGTGGTATTTGAACTCTTAAATCCGGGATATCGAGATGTGTAGTATCAGGTGGCGATTTTTTACATAAGTACTAAGCCATGTGTCCTGAAGTGTACGCTTGAGATGTTGCATGCTCCTCTTGCACACACCGGTCCTCACACTTGAATGACTCGTCACTTCAATTTTTAATGACACGTCACCTCTGACCGGCCCTCCTTGCCGTAGGTGTGGGCACCAAGATCGACCCGACGCTGTGTCGCGCCGACCGTATGGTGGGCCACGTGCTGGGCGCCGTCGGAGCGCTGCCCGACATTTTCACCGAGCTCGAGATCTCGCTCTTCCTGCTTCGCCGGCTGCTCGGCGTCCGCACGGAGGGCGACAAGAAGGGAGCCAGGGTAAGCAGTAGTGGCCGGCAGCGGGCGGCGCCAAAGCCACCATCTAAAGAACTGTATGAAGGAATGCATGACTGTATAAGAGACTTGATTTACGTGTGCGGAAGGCTCGTTACTTCAATCTTCTATTCGTTCATTTACCTCATGGACGAGAGCTGATGCTTATATCTCAATATTATGATAACCTTGTCTGCTTTTTAGAACACGCACTGCCGATGTAAGTGCTATAAGTGTGACTGACAGTAATGCGTCTAAGCGATGTCGTGTTCCCCGCCACAGGTCCAGAAGCTGACCAAGAACGAAGTGCTGATGGTGAACATCGGCTCCCTGTCCACCGGGTGCCGCGTGCTGGCCATCAAGGCTGATCTGGCCAAGATTTCGCTGACCTCCCCCGTCTGTACCGAGGTCGGGGAGAAGATCGCCCTCTCTCGCCGCGTCGAGAAACACTGGCGGTATGTTCGGTGTTGGGTCTGATGAGGATTTTACGGCCAAGTATTGGCGGGTGCTTTTCGCTTTAACATTTGGAGTTTTACATTCGTTTTGTATTTATTCAGCACACTGCATGGATAACCTAGCTGAATCATGACATTGCAGCTCACCCATGCCTTTGTGCTCGATTCGTAGCGACATCATAGTCGGAATCTGCTGTTTCAAAAAGCCAGACGTCGCTGGTAGATCCTTTGTCCTTTAACCCGGCGGCCGCTGGGCCTCCGCGCCACCCACCGGCCGCTGGGGGGGGGGGGGGGCATATAGTCCCCCCCTTTACTTCTGCGACGATATCGTCGCAACGCGAAGAGATAGAGAAGCGAAACTTTGCACACATCTTCCTGAATAACTAGCCAAGGTTGTGTCTAAATTTGGTGTCGATCCCATTTGAAATGACGTCACAGTGACGTCATAAGTGAAATTATAGATTTGCGACTCTCATATTCCTCACGATACATCAGATATTTGGGACCGAATATAAAGGGTCGATTATTGGTCAGAAACTAGATGGAAGTGTAGATAGATGTTTTAGGGTGACAGCAGGTGCTGCCTAGTTCATTTACAGTTGAGTTTTATGCTCAGAGTCATCAGAAACGGTCCATATAGGAAAACGACAAACTTTATGACGTCACTGTGACGTCATCGTAGGTGCTACAACCACCAAACTTTCCTCAAACATTGCCTAGGTATTCATTTGAAGCTATGCCAAGTTTATCACGTTCGTAGCTCATCAGGTTCAGATATATTTCACAAAACGTAAAGGGGGGGGGGCAACTTTATGCCCTCCCCCCCCCCCCCAGCGGCTCGTGGATTAATACTTGTCTGTCATCACCTGTGGACGACCGCTGACCACCCATCCCGTTACAGACTGATCGGCTGGGGTGAGATCCGGCGCGGAGTCACCGTCAAACCCGTGATCCAGAAGTAGGCGAGACGGCCACGAACCGTCCAGAGGGCTCCAGCAAGCGCCAAGCGCCCGGACGCGGCGAGTGAGTGTGCCCAAACCAGATCACAGTGAGGCGGCCATGCGCGCGGTGCTATGCTGTTGCTCGTGTGCTGCTTTGGTGGAAGGATTATTGGCGGAATCGGCTACAAATGCATTCTTGGATATGATTCGATCACTGCGTTTGTGGAGAGTTGGACAAGTGTTGGCGAAACGGGATTTCGGTTACGGAACCCGGTAATCTTTACTGGTCTTTATTTATTATTGGTCTTTTATGCAATCTAAACCCTGATGGCTGATCATAATATATCCCTTAATCTATTTTTTTATCATTACGATTTATCTCACTTAGTTGCCCCCGTAGTAGAGTGCTTGTTACGAGCGAGCGTGAGGCGTGCTCTCGTATATTTACGGAATATTTGAGTATGAGCGGCCGGTCGTGGCTAGGCCTGTGAGAGGCTTATATCTCAGCAACCACTGTGCCGATTGACCTGCGGTCTTTTGTTGTGAAGCATCTTCATCTCTTCTAAAAGGTATTGAACCATTCCTGATGAATGTGGGTGATTACGTGCAGAATAGTTTCATCTTTTCCCCATGATAATAACTAATCATAGGGCCGATTGTGCCTAAACATAGCTATCGGTATGCACCTATTTGCCAGTGCATTTCCATGTGTCACAGTTGTGGCGCTACAGAGCGTGTGGACGTGCAGGAGGCAGTTTCCACATCTCTGGAACGGCTGGGCATATTGTGCTAAAATTTGGTACATCCCGAGGGACCGGTCAGTACACTGCCCCGCACAACTCTACAACTCAATTGGTGGTCCGGCTTCGCCCTGCCAGACACGCTGTTCTCATTCTTGCGTTCGCTCGTTTGTCGCCTTCCCCCCTCCCCCACACGCGCCCAAACACTCGAAATACTCTGGTTGTGGCATATTTCTTTGGGGGGGGGGATCATTTTTGAAATCGTGTTTTTTTTCTCTCAACACAATGCAGAGTTTCACTGCCTTTTATTCATGCCACCAAAACACAGCACTAAAAGGATGGGTGCAGCGGCTGAGCCCATAGATAATCGCTGTTAATTTTCAGAGCAAGTGCATTCCTTTCAGTAGTCTCCAAAATATGATCCAGTGTATCGAATCCGAACGATTCTGCCATTTCACTAAGTAAAACCGTAGTTGCCACTCTCTAAGCCAATCTAAAAAATAGAGATCGAGCTCAACCTCTGGCAACTACCCCTAGGAGAGTCTGAATCCGAAGTCGCTGATCAGTTTTACCCAGGCGTCCAGCGTGGGCTCTCTCGTTGACCTGGTAACCTTTCCTCGGGCCATGGTGACCTGGAGCGGCATTCGGCGGCCGCTCACGGCAGGGCGTAGCCATGGGCGACGTTCTCAGCGACGTAGCCGTGCGCCACGTTGTCTGCGACGTAGCCGTGCGCCACGTTATCGGCCACGTAGGAAACTGCTACGCTCTCGTCGACGGGGGCGGGCTCTGGGTCAGCCCAGGCCACCGCCAGCACGGCGACCAGGACAGCCAGCAGCAGCAGGGCGGCGCGGAACATGGCTGTGGGAGAGAGACGTACAAATTAGCTACGGGGATTACAAGTTAGCGATTAGGTTGGAGTATGAGAGCGTGTATTGCTTGCAATGGCTTATGATTTTCTATAAAGAAGCGTACAGAAACCGGCGAAAAAAATGTAGTGCACTCACCTCCACTGGACAAGGCAAAAAAGTAGACCCACAAATAATACCAGCTTAACTATGAGAGTTCTCCTCTGGTGGCTGACGGTCCGACCCTCATGGCTTAAAAGTAATAAAACGTTGAGATGACAATGTAAAGGATGACCCGCTTGCACGTACCCCGGTAGACTCTGTGATACGACCCCGACGGCTATTCGGTTCCCGCTGACCCGGACGCGGTCACCCGATTCCGACACCGACTTTGGTCGGTCACGTGACCGACGGAGCGCCCCAGGGCTAGTGATCGGTCCCGAGCGGAGCGGGGCAGGCGGGCGGCCGTCGGGGACCGGGCTATCGCAGCCAAGCTAACAACTCCGGCAAGCGTTGCTACTTGCTTCTTACCACCCTCCTCCATACAGCTTTTTTTTTTTTAGTCGTGATGGACCACGTATCTTATTATCCAATTGTCTTACCTGAGGTTTATGTAGAGTCAACTTCGACGACTGAGATCGCTGAAAGCTCGAGGCGCTATGTCCCTCCGTGTGCCATTGGGCGATTTTATACCGATCACCCTCCCCTGATCGGGAGATGCAGGACTGGCACAGAAGCCCGGGGTAAACAAACTTTACGTCGTGCGCCGCTGGGAAAATCCAACACAGAGTGATGGTGCCATCGACGCTGTCGCTGTATGTTGTGTGCTTGGCTATGTGATTATTCGAAGTATTGCACAATGAGGGATGCAGAAGCAGGTCGCGCCAGTCGAGAGGCACTATGAGGTGATGGAGGCTGATGGCGCAGCGTGATACGAGCTCGGAAAACGTATTATGCGATCACTGTGGGGCATATTTATTCCCCCCCCCCCCACCCCCACCCACTAACTTAGGTCTGCTTACATATATATAAAAGCACGTCACCGGCTTGGAACAATTTATAACGTATCGTTTCCGCACGCCATTAAAGATTAGCCCTTGAACTTGAAGAAACGGGCATTGGATTGACCCCCACCCCACCCTAGTTTTTTTTTCGCGAATAACACTCGTACAAAGCGATGGATCGCGACGAAGAAACTTTCAGCTCTATTTGATAATTTTTGCACCTAGCGTGAAAGCTACATGACCTTGACCCGAATGGCATTTGATCCGTGACCTGTTTTTATTACGGAGCGAGCGAAGCGAGCGTAGTCTTTCCTTAGATTAACGGAAATTTCTGAGTATGAGCGGCCGGCCGGCCGGCCGGCCGGCCGGCCGTGGTCACGCTTTTGCGAGGCTTATATCTCAGCAACCACTTGACCGATTTACATGCGGTAATTTTTGTAGGGTAGCTTCATTCCTTCTACCAAGTATTGGACTATTCCCGATGCATGTGGGTGACCCCTTATGCACGTGCCACGTGCAAAACGAAGAGGTGTCACTTTTGCAATTGTTGCAATATCTCGGTAACTACTTGGCCGATTGCGCTGAAAGTTGGCATGTAGGTAGGCACCCACTATGCAATGCCTATCCATGTGCCAGAGTTGAGGTGCTGCTGCACGTGCGCACGTGCAGGGGTCGATTCCAGATCTCGAGAACGGCTGGACCGATGGCGCTCAAATTTGGTACATGGTTAGGGACCGGTTAGTAGGGTGCCGTGCAAAAGTCAGTTGGGACCCATTTTGCACGTGCGCACGTGCAGGGTGCCGCCTCCAGATCTCGAGAACGGCTGGGCCGATTGTGCTCAAATTTGGCACATCGCTAGAGACCGGTTAGTAGGGTGCCGTGCACAACTCAGTTGGAGGTACCCCCTCGCAATTTCGCACGTGCAAGGCTCACCCTCTCGCTCGCTCCGTTAGTCGCCCCAAAAGGCGTTATACTGGTACTATGTATGTAGGTAGGGCCAGAATGGCGATTCGGCGTAGGTATGTCTATGTCAGCCTACATTAGCCATGGCTTCCGGACATGATATGATAAGAAATATGTCAGCGATTATTGTCCCACGAATTATGGTGGAAGTCAATTTCATGTGAAGGTCAGGTTAACGTCACTGATGGTGTTGGTTATAAAACCATCAGGGACGGTTTAGGCTTCTTTTTGGTGGAGGTCAGGTAAAAATGTCCAAAAAGGTCAAATTTCAAAATTCATATTTTTGCATAAAAAGAGAACCCATTTGATGCAGCTTATCACGGCGAACATAATGGTGGTCTTCGTTTTTTTTTTCCAAGTTGTCTATAACGGCTAAAAATTGGATTTGGATATTACAGAACATCAATTTTGAGCATTTTTGTTCGCCAAAACCTTGCCAAAAATAGATTACCGAGCTCCAATTTGGCATGTCGATAGCAGACCCATAGGTCGCTAACATATATTCTGTTTTTCCAGTGTTTTTATTTTTATTTTTGGAGAATAATTTAAAAAAAAATATCTTTAATTTTAGGGCTCAAAGTAAAAAAATAACCATACAAATTCAGAGATAGCAATTTTTGTAGCCCTGTTCATTTTACATCTTATATGTTTTAAACATATGTTTTCTCTGTCTTTAAAACTGCGTCTGTAGGCAAGCAGTCTGCACTCTGCATTTTTTCTTTATCTACGGTAAGTTAAGTCATAACGTTCATTCGGGTGAATGCCATCTTTGTCATTATTGTACCTATTCATTTTCCATGATTTAACTATTTTGATTTTTCTTGAGCATTGCCAATGCCATTGGGATTGCATCGCATATCTACGTCGTAATTTCTCATGTTTATGCTGTAACCGGCTCTCGTTTCGAAAGCAGGGCAGCGTGGCACAATATCTTTTCCCAGCACGTCATGCCTGTGGCATATGACGCGCGCAGTAGGTATGTAGCTTGCGAAGCTCACCATTGCATAACCATAAACCCTCTCCGGCCGAAAGGGGTGGTTGGTGCCAACGCCTCTGACGGATTGAAAGCGAGCTCGTAACGCGCTTCAAGTGATGAATAGATGGAAGTTGGCAAAACTGTCTTCTCAGATGGATCTTGTGACATTAACCGCATTTTCTGGTCAGGTCAGGTCACTGAGTACCTATGTAGACCTTTGACTTTACCCACGCACCGACGGGGCCCGCTTCAACTTAAAACCGACGGGGGGATGACCGCCCCCTGAAATCCCTGAAATATCGAGAACGAAGCAAGATAGTGATAAGCGGTAAACGGCATAGGGTACGCAACGACAAGGTCTACAATTCTTTTAGATGTTATTTTCAGGTCAGGTCAAAGATGACGTCACAGGGGTCAAAAAAGTCAAAATGGGGCTAGATATAAAGAGTTTTTTTTCTCGAGTTACTTTCGAAGTAGCCAAGCTAGGAACAAACTAATGGCATGCCATCGTGTCGTGATCCTCCAGTCAATCCACATCGATTCAAATATATGTTGACCTCGAAGGTCAAGGTCAAAGGTTGACTTGACCTCAGGTCACGTAACCTCGAGGTCATCATGTATAATGTATATCATTCGATGCGCCTTTAAGAGCTGAACACCATGAGACCATCTGCGGCCTGCGCGGCTGTATCTCCTTCCTGTAAGAAATTATTGGCAAAAAAACTTTGGTGACCTTTGATGGCATCACATGACTTTACAGCTGCCCAACAGTAAACAGGCCTCAAGGTATAAGTCAAGCTTGATCGTATATGAAGTCATGTATGGTATATTGGACCATTCTGATGCGTTTTAGTGGAAAACAGGGAGTTGTTTTTCCCCCATTGACTTATAATGGGTAGGTCGAGAAATTGACCTGACCTTAGGTCATCGATATCGAAATTCCGACTTATACTAATTGTAGCTACCAGTGACCTATATGCCTAATTACTAGTGATGTCAGTTACGGAAAATCGGAATACCGATACCAAACCAAATACCAACCAAAACCGTGGGGAAATACCGAAACCAAACCAACTTGGGAAAATGAGGGAAATACCAACTTTTTACCGATTTCTCAGCCTCTTATACATTAGTGAGGGTTCATGATACCAACAAAATACCAAACACATTACGATTAAAATACCAAATACCAAGTTGGTATCGGTTTGGTATCGGTATACCAAAAAGTTGGTATCCGATTGACGTCTCTACTAATTACATCCTGCGACTTTCAAAGGCTTCCGTCATCTACTTTAGCTTTGACCAGGGTTGTGCTCGACTAAAAAAAAAAAAATTGCCGACTCGACTCATCATTCAACTTCAGAAAGCCCTGACTCAACTCTGACTCAAACAAGGAGCTGATTTTTTCCCTTGACTCGACTCATGACTCAAGCGGCTCAATGAAAATATGAGTTGACTCAAACTTGACTCAAATTTTTGGTTGAGTCAAGTGTGATGACTCAAAATTGACTCAGATAAAAAAGTTGTTGAGCGGGGGGGGGGGGGGGCGAACAAATCAAATTCCGGCAGCAGGGCCAGGCCTAAGTTGTTAAGCGGGGGAGAATGAAAAGCTTATATATTGTTTCTAGAAAGATGAGTCAGCTGACTCATGTTCCTAAATGTTTTTGACTCAACTCAATGTCAAAAGTTATTTTACTGACTCAACTCTGACTCAACTCAACACCTTAATATTTTTGTCTGACTCAACTCTGACTCAACTCAACAGCTCAACATTTTATCCGACTCGACTCAAACCTGACTCATCTGAGTCAGAGTTGAGTCAAATCTCTGACTCGACTCATGAGTCAAGCACAACCCTGGATTTGACACGGTGACAAACTTGCGAAAAGTGATTTGAGGCTGGGTCATTGAAGTGACCTGTTGACTCGACCTTGAAAGTTGTGAGATTCAAACTTGCACACCATGTGTACATTGCACAATTGATTAGACAAGTCATGCCAAATTTCCCGGCGCTACGCGCCGCGGTTTTCCCAATATTCACGAAAAACTTCAGGGGGGGGGGGGGTCGGATAACCCTGAAGTGCGAGAGAATCTTTCGCAGTGAGCCAAACGTAAGGAAGTAGTTACTATTTAAGCTCCAGAGTCCTCGCAACTAATATAGTTATCTCATTTTTTTCACAAAGATCACCCGAGGTCGTGTCATGACCTCAGCAGTAGGCATAAGTAAATGTGGGGAGAGGATATGGAAACTGATAGTGATTCGCAGACTATGCACCGATATCTGACGTTATCTCAATTTAATCGCTGAAAATCAAACTGTGTCGCAAAAAAAGCTGCTACAATTCCGCAATTAACACACGTAAAAATCGGAAGGGTAATGGCCTAATACGACTCCATCAGGACAAGACAAAAAGAAGGTCCGTACTATACATTCGGTGGCGGGCTCTACCACCACGGATCGCTCGACGGCCACGATCAGTAGATGAAGATGGCAGCACATTGGGTAGTCTCCGCCTACAGAGTTCACGGTGGGTGGCATGCCATACTCCATAGAGAATGGATAGGTACGGACTGTTGGCAAATCCCATCCGGATAACGGATTTCCTGGTTTTTTAACTAGAGAGAGAACTTCTGATTGAGGTATGATTGAATGATTATTGCTTTTGCCTATTGGTTTGGTTCACAAGACGGGCAAGACTGTCCCTCGGTTTGACGTTCGGGCAGTTACACCATAACCTTGACATCATCTCAACTTGCCAATGGTAGCATTTACGCGATATTTTCGTCATTTAACGAGGTTTGGCGAGGTATTGGTGATTACATTGTACCGGGCTCATTACTGTTACATCCATTTGTTAATCGACTATTATAGTATTCGGTTTCCTTATGTTTTGCTGCTGGACGCTGCCATCAGTAGGTAATAGGTATACCTATTGTATTAGCCGGAGCAATGACACCCGATGCTCAACACAACATTGGGCCCGTCATTGCTCAATTTCAAACCTTGTATGGCAAAACAGATAGAAGCGTGCATTTTTGGCCAAGTGAAAGCGTTTGCCGAGCTTTGCCACATTGGGCGAACAGTGAGTGAAACATGGCCTCAATCATAGGCATTCCCGCATCGTGTGTTTTTCTGTAATATCCTATAATGGCTGCAGATGACATAACTTATGAGCCATTGCTCGGTTTTGTCGAAAAGAACACATTCAGGCAATCAGGGTGGTCAGACTAGGGCAAACTAACAATGTGGACAAACAACAAACAATTACACACACAAACAATGTTGAATGGGAGTGGGTGCAGAACTAGGAGTAGAACTGCAGCAGATGGCAGGAAATAAAGTGCCTATAGTATCGGTAATAAGCATAGGGAAAAAAGTATAGATATAAAGCGAAACATAGGAGCAGCAAAATGCAGCAAAAACGTTCAGTTGCAACACAAGGGAACTGGATGTTATCCGATGGGCAAATGGATGTAGCAATAGTGGGCCCTGTACTTATTTATCACCAATGCCTCGCCAAATCTCGTTTTATGACTAATATTATCGCGTAAATAAATACTAGCATCGGCAATCTGAGATTGTGTCAAGGATTCTTATATTATGATCAAACTAGCCAAACGTTATTACACATTCCCTGAAATTCACTCTGACTACACAGTGAACATCGCCTCCTCTCCACTGCATCCCTCTCCTCTATACGGCTCCCCTATCAGCAGAGTCAACACATCACATTCCCGGCACACGCCGTATCATCGGCATTAAACCGGCATCGGGTGCCCCGGTCCGTATCCAGCTGAGCAGCCCGGTTGGTCGGTGGGTCGTTAGGGACCCCTGAAGCGCCGACCGGGGCCGCCGGCCCGACAGCTGGCCACTGCGCGGTCGATGGGACCCCCCCTCTCAGGCTGCTAACCCCCCTGGACTCCGTGACCCCTCGGTCACAGAGAGATCCTGTATGTTACAGCTGACGTCCCAGCTCGCCTGAGTGCTAGGTCAGTGCGCAGTACCGAAACGGGAAAACCTGCAGTCTGGATATGTGTTACGCTATAACATCAGCTAGAGAAAACGACAAACTCAACCAATTAATTAATGCACATAATGTCAACTCATAAGATTGCCTGGCGTTGCTATGTAGGTCCGCAATATGTGGCTGTATTACCGGCAATGTATGAACATGGAGCATGCAGATGATCCAAATTAATCAACAGATGACAGGTGTTAATTACGCAATCACTAAATTGTGTAATTTAGTAAGGGCGCAGTGCAATTACGTAGTGCGGATTGAATTAACACAACGCGATGAATAAAACGTTTCATTTTTGGATGTAGTGTACGTACAAAGTCAAACAAGATTTCAAGTTGCAGATTTTGACATGCTTTAAAGAAGCCCATAAATCAGTCTTTGAAAAGTACCTACCAATTAAAACCAGTAAAACGCCTTTTGGGCGAAGAACGAGCGAGCGAGATAGTGAGCCCTGCACGTGCAGAAGGGTGAGAGGGTACTTCCAACGGGCTTGTGCAAAGCACCCTTCTAACCGGTCGCTAGCGGTGTACCAAATTTGAACGCAATCGGCCCAGCCGTTCCTGAGATCTGGAAGCGGCATTCTGCACGTGCGCACGTGCAAACGGGGTCCAAAATGACTTTTGCACGGCACCCTACTAATCGGTCCCCAACCGTGTACTAAATTTGAGCGCAATCGGCCCAGCCGTTCTCGAGATCTGGAAACGCCCCCTGCACGTGCGCACGTGCAGTAGCACCCTAACCGCAACACATGGGAATGCATTGCCTGGTGGGTGCCTACCTGTATGCCAAGTTTCAGCGAAATCGCCCCAGTAATTACCGAGTTACTGAAATGGGAACAAATTTGGCACCTCTTATTGTTGTATTTTGCACGTGCACTGGGGGTGACCCACATGCATGGAGAGTATCCTATTTTTGGTAGAAGGGATGCTGCTACCCTACAAAAATTACCGCAAGTCAATCGCCCAAGCGGCTGCTGAGATATGAGCCTCTCAAAATCACTACTTTTGCAAAACAGCTTGAACACCCTTGACTTTTCACGTGGCACGTGCCACGACGGTCACTGAGATGTATCAAAAGTAGTCAATTACGGGGTAGAAGGGATGGGGCTACCCAACAAAAAAGACCGCAGGCCAATCGGTCCAGCGGTTGCTGAGATATAAGCCTCTCAAAAGCGTTACAGGCCGGGCCGGGCCGGGCCGGGCCGCTCATACTGAGATTTTTCCGTTATATTGAAAAGACTCACTTCGCTCGCTGCGCTCGCTCGCTCGTAATTAAAGAACACAATTTGCTCAGAAATATTTCAACTCTACATCTAATCGTTATTAGTCAATGGAACATACAATTAAAACTTCTTTTACAGATCACTTTGCAGCTAAGTGGAAGAATTGCGTTCATTTTCACCAGACCCAGGGTTTCCCCGCCGTCTGTCAAACATGTGTTGCAGTCCTGACAGCTGCAACATCAGAGCCTGAAGATGATTTCCAACCGACAACTCTCGCCCGCGCTTAGCAACAGATAAAATGTGAACATGGGGAAAATGATACCTGCTGGGTCTACACTACAACAATGATGAGTGAATACCTTCATACACTTATTTGCCGTAGTCAGAGTGAATGTCGGGGATGTTTGCCTCCTTTACCGTGTGGGCTGCCTAGGGGGTCTGCCAAGAGTGTGAAATTTTCACAACATGTGCAGAAAAAGCATGCCTAGGTGTGCCAAAAGCGGTCCGGTGTAGACGCAGACTTGTAGGTACTGCGAACTGTTTGGTGGCTTAAATGAGTACGGTATTTGATGATTATAGGATACGATTCCCTCTTCCTCTACTCCCCGCTACTTGCAGCTCAACGACTGTCTACGAATGCGTCCCAATCGGCCTACTTTTTTAGGTTTGAACGATAAGGCTGGTAAAAACGCTCTTATAGAAATATGTATTTATTAAGCTTTCATAATTGACGCTCTCGCGGCTTACTGGGCTGCTTATTGACGCGTCTAACCCGCGCCCCGTAGGGCTACCGGCGGACCCTACCACCCGTAGGGGGGGGGGGGGCGTTTCGGCCCCCCTAAGATCTCCGAAAGTTACCGGCCGATTTTCAAAATTCAAACGGTGTTCGATAGCCCCACCCGGGAACTACCTTGTGACCAAATTTCATTGACCTAGGTCAAATTGATGACGTCACAGGTCAGGTCAAAGGTCAGATTTTCACCGTTCACAGGCATTTCAAGAAATGTGTTGTGAAATCGAGTAAATTGGTAATTTATTGGAAACCATCGATGGTACATTGTTCGTCAAACAAATTATTTGCTATCTGAGGTCACTGATACCAGGTCAGGTCACAGCGAGGTCAGGTCACAGCGAGGTCAGGTCACCGGGGGTCACAATATGAAAGTGTCGTGTGATACATGTTTTATGGTCCATTTTACATGATAAATGCGATTATGTGGGTTAGGCAGCCTTTGGGGCTAGCCTAGGTCACGTTTTGGTGAAGGTCAGGTCAAGGTCAGGTCAAATTAGGTCAAATTTCAAAGTTGATATTTTGCATAAAAAGGGTATCCATTTGATGCAGCTCGTCACAGGGAGTCTAATGGTGGTCATTGTTTTGCTCTACGAGGTCTAGAATTGCCAAAATTGAGTTTGAAAATTTTACGTCATCATTTTTGAAGTTTTTTTTTTTTTGCTATAACTTGGCCAAAAAACGAGGTATCGATCTGAAATTTGGTATGTAGATAGAAGACGGTAGGTACTATCACATATATTCCGGTTTTTCGAAACTCAAAAGACTTTTGGATTTTTTGGCTAATATATCCAAAAAAAAATGCTTTTTTGATTTTTGGGGGTCAAAACTCAAAAATTTCAAAAATCCGAGATAGCAGTTTTGTAGCCCTGTCAATTCTACACCTTTTATGTCTCGATCATTTTTCTGTATCTTCAAAGCTGTAGGCCTGACAGGTCTTCTCGCGAAGGTCTTTTTTTGGTCGAAAATGACAACATGACGTCATTCTGACGTCATTTGTGGTCAACCTATCATAGCCTCTGGAAAAATTTTTGGTCACAATGTGTAAAATTGATGCCCAGAGGGGTCCTGAAAGTTTGGTGGCGATATCTCCAGCCGTTTAGGAGATATCGACCGAAAAGGACAGGGGGGGCCGTTTCGGCCCCCCCCCCTACGGGGCGCGCTAATGTAATGTCAAACTTAAAAATAAGTCAAGCTTTCAGTAACTATAGGTAGCAGCAGCCGAATGCAACTGCTTAACTGGTTTCATTCACGTTAGGCATCTATAAATAGCTTACAGCTATATTACAGCTAGAGCTAATGCACAAGTCATAATACATCACCACACTGCCCCTGCATACCGTTCAAACACTCTGCCGTGTAAAGAACCTCATTCCGCCTTCCGAGAACCCGTGCCTTTCAAGCCTGCCACCTCAGTTGGGGCGGGAGCCGGGCGCTGTTTCACGACCTGCCTCGATCCCTGTCGTGACTGTCACCGTACTCCGCCCGGCCTTCATAGTGCCCTTCGCGGCCGAGCGCCGTAGCCGGCGGCCACTGAAGGCTTGCCTCCGCCCTCGGCGGCCGTTTCAGCCGCCATAGTGATCGCTCTCGGAGAGCCGACTGGAAAACTCGGCAGTGACTGTCACGGCGATCTGCCCTGCCGAGCTGGGCGCGCCCGTATCAGGGTTTATGGGTGGGCCGCTCCGGCGCAGCAGATGAGCCACCGAGCAGCTTAGGCGATTAACTCTCAGCTGACTGGCTACGGCCCCGTGCTGCTCGATTAGATAGAAAGAGAGTGGAAAGAGCGAGCTGGTACCGAGGTGAAATCGACGTGAGGAGAGAGGGCCACACGGCAAAGCCAAGAGGTCCGTGGGGGGGGGGGGGGGTCCGGCTGGACACGAAGTTCGCGACTTTGGTAGTGGACATCGATCCAGCGGTAGGGAACCGAGCAGAACTCGGTGGTATAAGTGGCCGCCAGGTATTTTTATAAGGTATTTTTCTGAGCCGTGGTTAACCGAGGTAAGTCACCATTACAAGGTTCGTGCCGCCCTCAATCTCGTCGTAAGCGGCTTACTTTGTAGCTTGTTACATAGCTTGAAGTTAAGCTTGCTGTCGGGCTGCAAGCTTCGCGACTTTTTTAGGTTTAAAGTTTAAATGTCATGCTGTTGTAGCACGACTTTTCATGACGACAGCTGTGTTTGTAACGCAGTAAGAAATCATAAACGTAAAAAGGGTTTTTAGTTTAGGCAAGCTGGATAAAAGATATCGAGCAAGTGACCTGTGCATTGGGTCGGGCTGATATGCATGTAAGCTGAGCTAAGTGTAGTTACGTTGAACTTACATGCTACATACGTACATTTCGAAAATGTGGTCTGCGTGACCTATGGCTGAGGTCGTGCTGAGTATAGTAACTGAACGTATACTCGCTGCCAACTCTGGCGATAACATTGGCCATCGATTTGTTCCACTATCGATTCCTTTGTGCTCTACTCGCCTGTATTGTCTCTATTGTTTTGTCGTCAGCAACTTACTGTCTTTTCCTTTTTGTTTGTCACGTGCCATGCTCTTTGTCGAAGTACAATCAATACTGGCAACAGTTCTAATTTCGTCTCACGGTTGTCGTTTCCAAGATGGAAAACTGCCATTGTCATCCTTCTGTTGAACCATATTGCTGTTGTGGGATCTTGAAAAAGTTATTTATACTGCCCTCTCTCATGTTCTTCTGAGCAGGAGTCACAGCTGAATCGTGTTTTTACTTCCTACATACCTATGCCTACATCACAGTTATTTTATAACTTCCTACGTCTGTCCTTTTCTGTCTTCCACTGCACTGCGGCATCGCATTTCCATGCATCTAAGCTGCTCCAGCCATGACGCACCTTAGTTACTTAGTTGCGCTCTCCACTTCGTTCCCCGTCCCCCCCCCCCCCCCCACATCCTCCCTTGTCCTTCCTTACCTGGCCTCCGTCGTGATACTACTCCCAGTCCCACCATAACCGGTCCAATGCTGCCACGTCGAGACCCCGAGCTTTACTGAACCCTGCTTTTGCCTGCCAAGCCTAACTCGTCATCTATCCCAGCTTTCGTCAAGTCCTACCTGTCTCTACCAAACACTGTTTTTCTACAGTGTGTCCTGTCCCGGTCCCTTCAGTGCCCAGGCCTTTCAGTGCCCCTCACTGCCAGTGTCCTATCCTGCAGCCCCTTCAGTGCCCCATGCTCCGCCAGTACGATGTCTCTATTCCTTCATTTCAGTGTCCCAGTCTGCCACTGCCCTGTCCCTGCCTTTCACTGACCCGCTCGACTCTGCCACTGTCCTGTCCCAATCCTGCCTGGGCCCGCTTTGTCAGTCCTGTTCCTGTCCTTTCAGTGCCATGCTCTGCCAGTACCCTGTCCCTGTCCTTCAGCGTCTCGATCTGCTGCAGTAGTCTGTACCGAACCTTCCATACCCCGTTCCACTACTGTCCTGTCCCTGTCCCGACCTTTCAGTGCCCTATTCTGCCACTGCCCTGTCTCATCTCTTCCATGCTCTGCTGTGCAACTGCCCTGTTCCAGTCCCGGTCCCTTCAGTGCCCCGTGCTCCTTCCCTGTCCCTGCCCCTGTGGCGGCCCACTGTGGCCCGCGGGCCCGACCCGACCCGGGCCGGGCCGGGCCGGGTCCTATCGACTGACTGGCGCCCGCCGCTGTGAGCAGCAGAGGCGGGGCGCGCGCAGCCGGGCCGACCGGGCCGGGCCGGGTCGGGCGGGGCGCCGGCGACCGAGACGGCTCTGAGCAGGCCGCCGGCCGGCCCCCGCCCGTCAGCGGCGCCCGCCAGCGCAGCCGGCCTCCTCAGCAGCCAGCCAGCAGCAGCATGTCGCTCCGCAGCCTGCACCGCCACCACTCCGGGTAAGTCCTCCGACGGGTCACCTGTGGTGTATGGAAACAGAGCTGTGGCCTCCTGGAGATTGACGGGCAGTCGGGCGGCATGACGTGGAGGTCGACTTTTTAGGATGCTGGGACAAAGGCATGCTCATGTTCATAAATTGTTTGTTTTATCTATCGAGCAGTTGCGATGCATGTTCTCACACAAAATGAACTGACGTTTAGTTACGAATCATTGCAATGAATGTGAAAATTAATGAAAGTAATCATTTATCATATGATTGCTGTCTAAGCAAGAGCTTCACCTTATTATATTCTATCACATTCTGTGGGTTATAACCATGGAAGCCTCAGGCCACCAAGTGTCGAATAATCAATGTGTTGGCCTTCCATTGATGGTAAGGACTCGCCTATCGCCCTCGTCTGCGGAATGAAGGGGGAGGGGAGTGGCGGGGCGGGATGCCTGCGGGAATAATTGGAGTGGGAGGAGTGTCAGCCAGCTGAAATCGACCGTGAATTGCAACTGTGAACAGAGATAGCTGGAGGTGGTCTGGAATATCTGTTTTGACACTGGCATTCATCTTTACTCCGCGCGCGACTGTTATGCATTCGGTGTTGGTGTGAAGAGTAACGAATCGTCTTTCGGTAATATGCTGAAAATTGTGTGGAACGCATTTGTAGGTATGGTTTGCTAGCAGGCGGAAGTTAATTTTGCTCAATTATGACGGCAACTATAATATTTGCAAATTTGGTTTAGCACAATTTATGAAAATGATGTGCTTTATTGAACATAAAAAGCTCGCAGTTAAAAAGCTCCATGTTTTAGATATGCATGCTCTTTCGTAGGCAAATCCAACATCAGTGGCACCATGTCGCTATTTTGGTATTAATACAGCTTGCTTTCTCTTATCATTGGTAGATCAAATATTGTACAGCTCACTCCATGTTATGTCTACATTGTAACAATGAAACATGGCGAAGAGTTTCTCCAGCCTTCACGAGCAAATATAGTTGCAATACTTCACGATTCACGACGCCTGTCATCCAGATCTTGATGGCAGCGTTTCAAACCAATGTCTGTGACATCTGGCTTTCCCGGAGACGACGTCCGCACAAATTTCTTTGTTTATTTGTTTATTTCATCCAGAACCAATGATGCAATCTATTGGTATCTATTAGCCGATGGCTTTGTTTCACAAACCGCTGGCTGTCGGCGCGGTCCGTCTCTGGAGGGTTTAATTTCGGCTCGGAGCGCGCTCAATAGCGGCTCACATAACTCAGGGCGCCATGACGCGTGTGCCGGAGGAAATTCATATCCATCGGCTGCCGACCGCAGTCCGGCCAGTCCGGCCACTGTGGACCGTGACCACCGAGTCGACAATGGACCGTCCACAGTGACACTCGGAGCCGCTCACAGCTACTCACAGCTCACAGTGAGAGTCGCACAGGTCCACAGTCAGAGCAACACACAGCCCATAGTCGAAACCCCCACAGCCGGTCAAAGCTGACAGTCAGAAACGGCACATTATTACCGATCAATTATCGATCAATTATCGATCAGGTCATCCCCGAGGTATCTGAAGCTCAGCAAAATTAAAATTTCACGAAAAAATTCCAGAAGTTGCAGTTTCTCACAAATCCGCGTTTAGCTCGTGATTCGTGAACTAATAGCTAGAGAGTCACAGCAAAGAGCATTGGATAGCTCTATCAATTTTTTCTCGCTAACTTCGCCTCAGATTTGACCCCAGGTCAGTGGTTTGGCCCACGGAAAGTCACCAAATTAGATCGCTAGCCTGCATTTCAGATCATTTTATCGCTCTACCATGTCTCCTTCAAAGACTACTGTTGAAAAACTGCTGGTGATCTTTTTGTCCTAACATGACCTTTTCAATGACCGTAGGCCATCAGCTGCACCCTGTTCATTGCATATTGGTAGAATGGTCACGTTAAACGGTCGGAAATTACGATACGTGAGTAACACAGTGATGCATGTCTCATGTTGGTTTGTGTCACCGTGCTGTCAGTCTACATTTTTCGTTTATTCAATGATCTATAGTCTTGTTGCCATGTCAGCTTGACCAATTTGCTGAGTTAATCATATCAAGGATCCGTTCATCTTCATTTCATGTGCTGTCCAGGGTATCCAGATCCTGACACCAATGTGTAACCTTGTTATTAAAATACGCCCGGTTATATATGACAAGATATAACCGGTTTTTCCGCGACACTACGAGCGTCTTCTCTGGGGCGGCCCCGGAGCCGGGCCGGCCTCTGCGAGCAGCGTTCGGCGGCAGGCGGGCGGCCGCCTGCGCCCCCGGGCGGCGAGGCCGCTAAGGCGGCGGCCTCCTCTGATTGGTGGAGCGACTCGTGTCACGTGACCGTGACGGCGCGGGGTTTGAGTGCATTTCAGTTGGTAACATACCAGGGAAATAAGCCAAAATTAGAGCGCTCTATTAATTGCTCCTGCCCCATGTTGAAGAGATACCCCTAAAAGCGTGATCTTTTATCGGCCCTTACGCAGCAAGGCAGTACTTCTCAGACCGGTGGATGGTACCAATAGAAAGAGAATGCGTCAAAGATTAACATGAATAAATTAAAATAACATTAAAATGTTAATTAAGCGTAGAAACAAGTCCCAAACATAAGCTAATTATTGCTCCTGCCTCGGCGACGGCGCTCCCCGCAGTCAGCGGAGAAGCTAAAATAAAAGCCACTATCCTCCTCCGTAAGTCAATTTTAGAGCGGCCGAGTGGACCGATGCGGGGCCACCAAACTGAGATAAGACGTGGCTAGCAATTGCAAACCGCCATAGAAATCAATATCTTAAGACGTACAATATGGGATGATTACTCTGAAGCTGGAGTGAAAGCATGAGTAGATTGCAAGAAACGAAATGCATAGATTAGTTGAATTATGTACGATAGGCACAGCTCAATAGATGAACCCATTTCTATGATGTTGACATTTGACATAACCCTTCCTCTCCTCACCTATGACCTAAGTGCATTGGCAGTTGCCGGCATAGTTTTTGAGCACGAGTGTAATTCGCCATCGGACCGCAATGCATGTTGCTAGGCTGCTGCAATTGCAACGAACATACGAATACTGCCTTCTTTTGTAGACGTTTGTTTTTTAGGCGGTCTTTGACGTAGAAGGGGGCATACCTGTCGACAACTTGAGTTTCTCCGAATTTCAAAAACTCCCAGAATTTCAATTCCTTATGCACTGTTGTAGGTACAGCTATGTTCACAAGTTTTCGTTTCCTCCTGTTCTAAAAAGGATGATATTTGTCGATTTCGTGCGTCGCTGATAGGAGGGTGCGTTTAATAATTAGGCCCAACGCTTTCTGCATCCGCGAGTGCCTTCAAAAGGGAACAACAGTTTCCATTTATTACACTATGGGACATGTGACAAAATGACCACTGGAACACGCATGAAACGGAGCTCATATTCCTAAAAATGTCTACAAGCACTTCTTTTCTGACACTATTAGCAAATACCATCTCAAGTTAGGTGGTTGACAGACAGTGTCAATGGAGATCTGGGGAGACTGAGTGATGCCAATTCACCACTTAACCCTCGCCCGCACATGGGGGGGGGGGTGGTTGCCACCCCCCCCCCCAGGTAGTCTTTCTGCTCTGCACTCAACATTTTTAGAGCTAGAAGGCTGATTTTTCGTATAGCTGCTCCTCTATCCTTTCTTGATGTCCACTGAAAATTTCATGTTTCTGTGATTTTTGGTTTCGGAGATATGACCTTGTTTTTCAGGTCATGTCATGACCCAAATGGCCAATTCTCAACATCTTGCGCTAGCTATGGGCCTTGTGAGCTTTTGACACCTTGATTTCGGCCTTTTTTGCCAGTCTTACCTCCCAACTATCATGGAACATGCTGTTCGACGATGTACAGATGTCAAGGTCAATGTCAAGGTCAACCTAGGTCATCTAAGATAATTGCGTGTTAGGTAAGCGGAAATTACTTTTTGTCAAGTTTTTTTTTTACTACATTTTTGGTAAAAGCTTCTCAGATCATGATTTCATGTAATATGGACACAAAAACAATCGGTGCACACATAAGTATACACACAGACACACACAGACATACAAACACATATTATTGACCTTGACCTAACTTGACCTGACATGACATCAGCAGCAAAAATCTGGTCGGGTAGTGTGACAAAGAGGTTCTAGCTGGCTTGGCACCAGAAAACAGCATCGTCATCGGTATATGGTAAGCAGCGCACTTGATATCCAACGTTGACCCAAAATAGCAACATTTTTTAGTTTGACCTGACCTGGAAGGTCAATGACTGACCTGAGAAGGTAATACTGGGTATCATTGGATTCGTCTCTTCCCAAAGAATCTTTTTGGTCTTTACCGCTAAGCTATCTCCAACAGGAACGAAATGGCGCGGGGGGGGTGGCAACCCCCCCCCCCCATGTGCGTTCTAGGATGGGGAAATGGCATGTGCGGGCGAGGGTTAACTGATAATGAGGGCCGAGGGGAGAGAAACATGCAACATGCACAACTGACAACTTGACAAGTGACAAAACACTACCACTATTGCGCAGTGCACAACAAATTACAGCAGCCAGCCCAAAAATACTTTTGGTGGCTACTGGCTAATTGCAAAACAAGTCACTAATAAATGTCTTAGTTGCAGCTGAACACTGCACAATGATCACACTGTTCACGCATTGAGTGAGATGCCACAGATGGTTTGAATCACACTTTGGTACAACTGCAAATCTGAAGTGTTGTCATGAGGTTCATGCCTCCATGATCACAGCACTTTGGTTGTGGTTGGCATAACACTTGTAGTCTGCAGAGTTCCACATGAACTGCAGACACCTCATCTGGTG
Organism: Amphibalanus amphitrite; assembly: GCF_019059575.1. Classification (NCBI taxonomy): domain Eukaryota; kingdom Metazoa; phylum Arthropoda; class Thecostraca; order Balanomorpha; family Balanidae; genus Amphibalanus; species Amphibalanus amphitrite. Next base: position 8,162 of record NW_024882758.1, on the reverse strand, counting down.
GTCTTCATGTTGCTCAACTTCTTCAGGAGGCAAATGTCGACCACCCAGCGGAAGCATGCTCCTGCAGAAAAGAAAGGTAATGCATAAGGTACAAACATTATCTGCTGAAACAGCCCCTTCTGTTGGCTGTTATTAAACTTTTAACATAACCTAACAACATGTATTTCATGTATATTACATTTGTTGAAGTAAAATACTGCCGGCTATTTCAAAACCAGAAAATGAAATTATATTGAGGCATAATTCACATGCTCAGCTATCAGTATCAAATAATAAATTAATTTAAAATTTGGCATATTCTATAAACACTCATAGAATATTCTACTTCACGTCACAAGGACTGCACAATCTTTGTTGGGTGTTTGATTGACGCATTGACTAAGTTTGTCTTAGGTTTAATTATTGCGAAAAATTCATATTGCATTATCGTATCAAAATACTGCCAGCAATAACAAAACAAGAACATGAAATGTCAATGAGCAAGCCGCCTTTCCTAAAAATGGGTTACTTTGAAAAGAATTTTAGTTTCTTTTAAGGAAAAGGAGAAATGCTTATCAGGTAATTATCAGAAAACCACTCAACCAGCAAGTGGCTGGGTGGTTTCACAGCAAACTTCAAGCCAAAACATATATTTACATTTATCTAACAATTGAGCCATTTGACTACTACCAGGATATGTGAGTAAAATAAGCATCCAATTATCCAATGTTGACTTACTTGCAAAGTTTATGCCTTATGTGATGAAAATGTGTCACTAGAATATGATACTTATCATCGAATATTATTTAATTTACGATTTATTTCGATCGAAACGCACATGGAGTTCCGCGCTATTTTCGTCGACGATGAATATGATCGTGTTTCAAGAAGAGATAAGGGGTTTCAATGGTCTTTCAAAGCAATAATTTGATGCAAAATTTGGTAGGAAATAATATAAAGCTGGTTCAAATGGCCATCAACCATTTAAAACACCGAAAATACTCACAACTCCGTCCCAACGACCACGCAGCACCGCGCACGCCACACAACTGGCACAATGCCAAAACTGCTGTCACAGCAGAAATGTTTTTTTTCTCGATTGCAATTGTGGAATTATTTATTAAACAGAAGATGATCTTTCCGAAAAAGAGACTGATTTTATACACAGTTGCATTGAAAATAAAAAAATCCCCGTAAGTTTATTTGTATTATTTTGTCGATTTTGACATGCTCCTAGTTTGCAGCCATATTTCGATAAGTTCTACAGGGAGTTCAAAATTATTTCAGGACCAATCTTTTCCTCGTTCATTTTCCCGTCGATCATGAAATTTTTAGAGCGGAACAATTAGTTTCCAGGCGGTCCGAGCGGTTTTCGTGAGAAGGGTGCAAAAATCGGCGTCATTTTTAGAGCCTCGACACCAGCTCAACACAGGACCCTATGGGAGACGGTGAAGTAGCGGAAGCAATAAATAGAGCGCTCTAATTTTAGCTTATTTCCCTGGTGTGTCACCGACTGATTTGCGCGGTCACTCTGTTCTAAGCCGCCCGGTCTGACGCAAGTCAGCAGTGTTCTCGCTCTGAAATGTTTTTGCGTTTACTGCGGTCGTGTTCAGTGGAAACTGGAAGACATCAAGGGGAGTATAAGTTCGGTTTTATATCAATTTTATATTGATTGACGAGGATGTTTTTCCTTTCGGGGTTTTTATGTTTATTTTTTTTTTACTGGTTTGTTGTTTGTCTGATTTTTTTTTTCATTTTCGGTATTAGGTTTGGTTATTTTTGTGCTTATGCTATGCTATCACGGTAAGAAGAGGGTCGATGAGCAATGGGTAGGCAAATGCCCGGTATTATAGGTTCTTTGAAGGTTAGATGAAACAACGAAACTTGGACTGCTGGTAGAAATAGGCTTTGTGTTTTTTTCAGATTTTGGGAGATTGAGTGTAGGTATTTGCTAGGTGAAACATGGCTGTAACTATTTTTTTTTTTTGTTTCTTCCCTGGAACGGAGCGCCGGACTTTGCCATTCTACACTCCGTGCGGGTGAAATCAGCTCATACTTTCTCGGTGTAGCAGCTCAGAGTGCACGGCCTGGCCGGCGTAGGGTTTGGTGGCCACGTGGTGTTGGCCGGTGGTTGTGCAGAGAGTTGGTAAAATTGCCGTTTTGTGGTGCCTGGTGTTGGTTGAACTGTGGTTCCCATACAGGTGAACGGTTACTGGCGTAAGGTGTGCCAGGTGGGCGTACCCCGTGGAGAATGAGCTGCTGGTGATGTTGGCTCTGTCCGAGCGTGTCCGAGCGGGGTTTTCAATAGTGGGTTAGGGATTGTTGATAACAAGGGTACCAACTACCGGGTGAGACTTGAGAGGGTAAATGGAGTTCATTGTAAGGATAACCAATGCAATGGTATTGGTCTAAGATGGTATTGTTATCTGGTGTTGATAGGTTGGAATGAAAGGTTTAGTGGGTGATACAGAGGTACAAAGGTGATACAGTGGAACCCAGGTTGGGTGTGATAAGCCTCGGCGGACTAGGATATTATGGATTAGAGGGGGATTTATGTAAGGTGGTGTTGGGATGCATTAGCGATAGCATAGTAAGTTACAGGCTATTACCCAGAGGAACTTTTCACACCCATGTTTAAAGGCTGCAGTTAGGTGCCATTTTCTAGGATGCAGTTTTAGGGTAGCCCGTGATTGTGTGGCTCTAACTTTGCATTGAGGTACGAGTTAACTGTGTTTCGTTTTTTATGGTAGTGACGTTTGTAAATCTTTTTTTTTTTGCCAGAGTGAGGTGCCTTTCTTGTAGTTGGTCAATAGAGCATTGTCGTGGCATGCATAAGCGACATCTGCAATATGCATATCCTGCCGATATCTCATCACACGCATTGTCAGATAAATGCCTCTAGGTATATTGCCCCTATTGATACGAGATTTCGGCTAAAAATGGCTATGTGACACAATCTGTTTTTTTTTCTTCCATGGCTTGGTGGTTGGCATCCGACTCTGAACGGCGACGGATCGGCACACTCGGCGGGGCCGGCCCGCTTTGCCAGAGTCTTCTTTGGCCGCTGGAGGTTTCCTTCACAGCTCCCACGTCGGCTGAGGGAGTTCCGGCCCCTCCCAGCTCATCTTGCTTCAGTGGTGCTGCCTAGCAGGTCTTACGGGACATCGTCAGGTATAGGCCAAGGTGGCCGGGGTTTTGAAAGGTACGTTATTCCATGTACGGGGCCCGGTGCATATGTTAATGGAGGTTCTAGGGGACCCGATAGGGTGGATAGTGAACGCTTGGGCATGGGCGATATCGGCATTTTTGAGGGGATACTTGGTTCCACCAAAAGGGACATGAGGGCAATGCTGGTGGAAAGTAAGATACTAAGGTAGTAATAAAATTGTGATAAAATCGTTAGGCGGAGCCCGTAGATAAAAAATGAAATCTAGTCAACTCTAACGTTAGACGTGTTTCCAACCTTGGTTTGCTGCTGCTGCTGAGGGTTGTTAAATCGTCTGTAACTATCTTCAAAGCGGTCTATTTCTTAGCAAATTATTTCTACTTGTCGCTATAGAATATGATATGACCTTTCTCCTGCAAAACAGCGAATGAACATTGAACAATACAGGTCAGGTACTATTATTAAAGCTAAAATGAAGTAAGTCAGTATGCGTTGCTAGGTTGCTAGGCGCCTCTGAGAGAATCACACTAGCACCTCTGAGCGCCCACACCGGCACCTGCATGACATTCCCACACCAGTGCCTCTAGTCTAAAGGCCCCTTACCGGCGGCTCTTAGGGCCCTACGCCGGTGATTCTGAGGATGCTAACGATAACCGAAGGTACCATACAAGCGCTTAGCGTCGCTGAGCTTTTAATCCCATACCGGCCTTCCAAGGGCGCCACGTCAGTGCACTCATTGCCCCACACCCCTCCCTTACACCCGGAGCGGGTAAACTGTGTTATACCTATAGCAACGATTTTACCACAGTTGTACTTTAGGTATTTCTCAAGGTTGACTCAAAATGGTCCAGTGTAAAAGCTGGCCTGCCAAACTTATGGCCAAGGCCAGGCCCAAACAAAAGCGGGTTGTCAACAGCAGATGTCAAATCGATACTCTAACAGCAGAAACCATTCAGATGGCAAGGAAAATGCCGTGTGCTTATGTTTAGGTGTATAAAGGAAACAAGAAGTCCGGAAAAGGGAGGGAAGGTCCTTTCTCGCTGCCTCAATGTTGAGGGGGCGCCGCCCCTCGGCTCTCAGGTTGGGAGGGGGGCAAGCGCCCCCGCTGCCCCCCTGTTTCCCGGGTATATGAAAATTACTCACCAAATAAGGGATAAGGGTGGAAAATTGATGGTCAGATAAGGCCTAAAAAGAGTGGAAGAAGAATGTACAGCAAAATTTAATACAAGGCTGGTATGTGGGAAGTAAAATGGCTATCGATCCATGCAAATGCTTTTTCTTGGTAAAATTGGGAGTGGAAAATGGGCTTAAAAATGGAGGCGAGTGAAGAGTGATTTTCATTTGGATGTCGTTTCCCACCTAAATCAACAAATTTTGGGGCACTGGTACGGGGTACCCCTCGCCAGCATCAGGGTTGACGTCACTCAGGACCTGCCTATGGTTGGTTGGTGGGTGAGTTACTGTACCTTCTATGGGTGACATTGAGCCGGCTCGGCGTTTGGAGGCAGTAAACACCTCCAAAACGTGTCGAGCTGGGAAGCAACGGCAACCCTTATACCCATAGGGGCCTGTTTTAGTTTACAGCGTAGGGGCTGTCTGTATGCCGGTCATTTGGTCCCTTATCAATTCGGAGCTTCGCGGAAAGGCAAGCTTGTTGCCCGTGGCGGGTGATGCGGATACTATCAGATTTCAAAAACGGTAATTTTTGTATTCGGGTCGGGTAATTGTCCTGAACATTCGGAGAATCTTGTGATGCCCGATTCTGCAAGTCCCGGGTGAAGCTCGCTAGTCTGCCCGGAGGTGTCCCCTTCTACAACGCCCCGGGGCAGCTCACTAGTCTGCCCGGGGGTGTCCCGTGTCCCCTTCTACAACGACCCCGTGGCAGCTCGCTAGTCTGCCCGGGGGGTGTCCCCTTCTACAACGACCCCGGGGCAGCTCACTAGTCTGCTCGGGGGTGTCCCCTTCTACAACGACCCCGGGGCAGCTCGCTAGTCTGCCCGGGGGTGTCCCCTTCTACAACGACCCCGGGGCAGCTCGCTAGTCTGCCCGGGGGTGTCCCCTTCTACAACGCCCCGGGGCAGCTCGCTAGTCTGCCCGGGGGGGGGGGGGGTGTCCCCTTCTACAACGACCCCGGGGCAGCTCGGTAGTCTGCCCGGGGGTGTCCCCTTCTACAACGACCCCGGGGAAGCTCGCTAGTCTTCCCGGGGGTGTCCCCTTCTACAACGACCCCGAGGCAGCTCGCTAGTCTGCCCGGGGGTCCTCTCCTACAACGGCCTCGGGGCAGCTCGCTAGTCTGCCCGGGGTGCCCCCTTCTACAACGGTCTCGGGGCAGCTCGCTAGTCTGCCCCAGAGTGTCCCCTCCTACAACGACCCCGCGGGGCAGCTCGCTAGTCTGCCCGGGGGTGTCCTCTCCTGCAACGGCCTCGGGACAGCCTGCTAGTCTGCCCGGGGGTGTCTCCTACAGCGGCCTCGGGGCAGCTCGCTAGTCTACCCGGGGGTGTCCCCTTCTATAACGGCCTCGGGGCAGCTGTCTAGTCTGCCGAGGATGTACTTTTCTACAACGGCCTCGGGGCGGCTTGCTCGTCTGCTTGGAGGTGGCTGCCGCCAGGACGCCGGTATAGCGCAGGCGTCATTCCGGAGGCTTAGAATGCTGATGCCGGCGCGCGCTGAGAGCTCTCCCCTTTTTGCTGGTCGGCTATCTATGACCTGATTACCTATAGTCTCGTGGTCACTGTTTGAACCCCTTGCAAAATTTTAGGTAACATTCATGGTCGTTATCATTGCCACGTATAGCACAGGGGCTAAGGTACACGTAACAGTAGCTGCGGCCTCTGTTTTCAATTGCCTAACAACCAATGGGTTCCCATGTTTTTTTTTTTTTTTTTTTTTTAAGGGGCGGCGCTAAAATAATAGCATTAATAATAACAATAATAATAATAACAATAATAATAATTTAACAATGACAAAAACAATAATAAAAGAAAAAAGCAGCTCGTTAGTCTGCCCGGGGAAGCCGTTTCTCATGGCCTCGGGTGCTGCCCGGGATGCTCCATTCTTCCTGCACCTTCTACAACGGACACGGGGCGGCTCGCTAGTCTACCCGTAGGTAGCTGCCGCTAGGACGCCCGATAGCGCGGGTGTCCTTACGGCGGCTTGGAGCGCTGATTCCTGGAGCGGGTGAGAGCCCTCCCCTTTTTTGCTGGGCGGCTGTCAACGACCTTCGTTAATGCTGTTCTAACACCTTCAAAGTTCTGGGAAAATTAATGGTCGCGCTGATAGGCATGTGCATAGGGTTCAAGGTAAAGGAATATACAGCTTCTGTTGTCAGATGCCTCAGAACTCATGGATGGTTGTTTTTTTTCGGCGGGTATATCGAGGGCTTTTAGTTGGTGGAGGCTATCATCGCAGTAGTGGCTAATGCTAATGGTTGTTAGTCCTGCTGTAAGGGCTGCTGTAATGCCGTAATATTGTTCTTCATTGGTGACCGCTGTATCGCTCACATTCATGTTGGCAGGTTTTAGGGATCGTGGCGTTTCTGGTAAGCTTCGGGCCAGGTTGAGGAAATAATTACCTACCTTCAACCAAGCACGTATTTGGGTGGGTTCTGCCACTGGTCTCGACACTGGCGGCGACTAGAGGTCTTTTGTGTTAATTTGTATCCCCCATTCGGTCTGCTGGTCTCGGGAAGGGGGTGTTTTATTTTGGCGCATTGGTGTCTGGGTGGATGTATTGAATGGGTGGGGACACCATTGCGCCGCGCGGGGGGAGGGGTGGCGGCCCGTTGGCAGGGCAGTCTTGGTTGAGACATGTATACTTGCTAGTATGTTTGTGTCGTGTTCATTTGGGCTGAATATACCAATAGCCCCTTTTTGTACAGCTACAGTGTTTTCCTGGAGGGACTTGGTTGTGAGGTTGGCGCTGAGATTGGTTACGCATAGCATAGCTAATTGTCTCTATGTTTGCTGGCAGCTCGAAGGGGAAGCGGAAAATACGCCCGGTTATATATGACAAGATATAACCGGTTTTTCCGCGACACTACGAGCGTCTTCTCTGGGGCGGCCCCGGAGCCGGGCCGGCCTCTGCGAGCAGCGTTCGGCGGCAGGCGGGCGGCCGCCTGCGCCCCCGGGCGGCGAGGCCGCTAAGGCGGCGGCCTCCTCTGATTGGTGGAGCGACTCGTGTCACGTGACCGTGACGGCGCGGGGTTTGAGTGCATTTGCGCGGGTCACTCTGTTCTAAGCCGCCCGGTCTGACGCAAGTCAGCAGTGTTCTCGCTCTGAAATGTTTTTGCGTTTCCCACCCACCCACCACCATTTTTGGGGCTCTTTTTTTTTACACGCACCACACTCTTAAATAAAGATGGGTTTTTCCACAAAATGTGGTTTTTTCCCCAACTAGGTCCCCCGGTTTTTTTCTAGTTAGGACTTTTTCCGGGGGAGGACACACACGACAGGGTTTCTAGTTTGGGTGGGGACACCATTGCGCCGCGCGGGGGGGAGGGGTGGCGGCCCGTTGGCAGGGCAGTCTTGGTTGAGACATGTATACTTGCTAGTATGTTTGTGTCGTGTTCATTTGGGCTGAATATACCAATAGCCCCTTTTTGTACAGCTACAGTGTTTTCCTGGAGGGACTTGGTTGTGAGGTTGGCGCTGAGATTGGTTACGCATAGCATAGCTAATTGTCTCTATGTTTGCTGGCAGCTCGAAGGGGAAGCGGAAAATCTTATTAGACTCTATGTAGGTATCCTCTTTTTTATCGATCCGTTCAACGTTTATCTGAACGTCTAAATCTAGATCACAATTCGATCAAAGTTTGGAAAAAGAAAACCTGGCGAAACTATAGGTACCTTTTTGACAAAAAACGAGCATGAATCATCGCAAAACTCTTACTACCTCATGCATGATTATTTTATGAAATTTCATATGCTATAGGCTAGAATGTTGTGTGATATGTGTTTGATTTCGGAAATAGTATCCCAATAAAAATATGATGACCACAGAAGCAAGCTATTTAAACAAGC